>NC_089589.1:27357714-27657714 GCF_019320115.1 Miscanthus floridulus | reverse complement strand
GCTCAAGAGGGGGTGAATTTGGCTAATTCTAAATTCTTTCAATAATTAAATCCTACACTTAGCCCACTTCACCCCTTGCGCCTAGAATGTGATTCTATTGATCTACCTCACAAAAGTTTTGCACCCTAAGTTCCAATCCTACTCTAGCATGGCAATTCTATGATTGTAAAGACATGAAATGAATTGCTCAAATATAAATGCTTAGAGTAAAGAGAGGGAAATGAACACGGCGATGTTTTGCCGAGGTATCGGAGACTCGCCACTCCCCATAAGTCCTCGTTGGAGCACCCGTGCAAGGGTGTAGCTCCCCCTTGATCCGCACAAGGATCAAGTGCTCTCTACGGGTTGATTCTTCAACACTCCGTCGCGGTGAATCGCCAATAACCGCTCACAACTTGAGTTGGGTCATCCACAAGCTTCACCGGATGATCACCAAACTCCCAATCACCACCGAGCCGTCTAGATGATGGCGATCACCAAGAGTAACAAGCACAAACTCTTACTTGACCACGACAAGCCTAATGAGAAGGGTTGATGCACACTTTGCTACTCTCCTTGCACTAATGAGGCCTTAATCTTGAATTCTCAAATCTCAAACACCTCACTAGGCTCTTGCTCTCCTTAACACTCTCAAGGTGTTTCACAGCTGATTAAATGGGCAAGAGACCTCATTTGGACGAGTGGAGTAAGTATTTATACCCCCTCATTCAAAACGTAACGTTTGGAGGCTGAGTCATCACTCTGCGGAGTGACCGGACGCTCCAGTCAGGGTGACCGGACGCTCCGATCAGTTATCCCCGCCACTAGCCGTTAAGTTCTAATCGGACTCTGACCTGCGTCCGGTCAGCACTGACCTGACATGTCCGGTCAAGAAAACAGTTCTCTAGAAACTTACTGATGTTGACTGGACACTGGAACCTAGAGTCTGGTCACTTAGCTGTTCAGCGTCCGGTCAGTTATCGGATCCTGACCAGTGTCCGGTCAGCACTAACCGGACGCGTCCGATCAGGAAAATCCCTCTCTAGAACCTCTCTGGAGTTGACTGGACTCTGGCACCCAGCGTCCGGTCACTTTTCACTCAGCGTCCGGTCGCAACCAGATGACTTCAGTTGATCACATGAACTGACCGGACTCACCCTCAGTGTCCGGTCGCAACCAGACCAGCGTCCGGTCAGTCATTTGACCCTCCATTCACTTCCAACCCGAAATCCTATGTGAATGAAGTTTACTCCAATTGATCTTAGGGCTACTCCTAAGCTACCTAGTGCTAGATTTGACAAATGTGCATCATACCTAACCCACTAGACTCACCTAGGTTAAGCTACTAGTTCATACCCCCATTAATAGTATGGCCGAAGGAAAAGCAAAGTCCTAAACTACTCTAAGTGTCTCTTCAACACCAAACGACACTTAGAACTAGTCCATCCTTAACCTTGTCGTCCATCATTTGAAAACAAAAATGATTTCCATCGTAGGGGCATGACAACCATGATTGCCCAATCAATTGCCATTAGCATGACCTAACTTAAATTGCTTCTGCAAAACACACGTTAGTCATAGTAATCTCGTGTCGTCATTAATCACCAAAACCCAATTAGGGGCATAGATGCTTTCAATCTCCCCCTTTTTGGTGATTGATGACAACACAACCTCGAGTATGTAGAAGAGATAAGTGAGGTTTTCATCATACTTGGTTCATATAAGCTTTTGACAATAAGAGCAAAGAGGTTAGACATGCTTATATGACCCAAGCCAACATGGTGTACTCAATAGATATGTATTAAGCATGAGTATATGAAATAAAGCTCATTTGAATCGGAGTAAAATGCGGAAGCAAATCAAATGAGCATAACCAAGTGACATGACATATATATAAATCAAAGTAGAGAGCACACATGTCATATAAGTATCACCATCACAAGTATGTAATGCAATGCATGAAGGTAAACGTGAATGCATAATGTATCACACATAAAAATCCAAAAGAAATGAATCACAGGCTCCCCCTAGATCTAACATACTCGATCCCTCTCCCTCTTTGGCGTCAAACACCAAAACCTAAGGGTCGGACGGCGGGACGGGAGTAGACGAATCGGGTGTTGAGGTGCGATGAGTAATCTAGAATTGGGCAGCATCATCCTCTGACCCTGAGCTCTGAGCGGTCTGACCCTCTGTAGATGGAAGGGAAGGTGAAGCGGTTTGGGTCTACTCAGAAACTGGCATGGCCTGTGACTCTGGAAGTATCATTGTAGGAAGTGGAGCCACATCTGCCGCTGTCGCTGTCGCTGAAACAACTGAAGTAACTGGCTCGAATGATGCAACAGACGATGGGAGCATCTTAGTAATCCTGGTAATAGGAGCAACTGTGGTAGGGATAGGTACTCTCATCTCTGGAGGTGTAGGCTGCCTTGTCAGCTCACTGAAGGTAGCACCGAGACTCCTAGATACTGGGGTGTTAGACACTAGCACTAAGGAACTCTGAGGTGGAGTGAAGCCCGTAACAATAGGTGTGAAATGAGGACCCTGAGCTGTCACTGGTGAAGCAAACCACTGGGACACCTGCTCTGTAGGTGAAGCAAACTGAGTAGCTGGCTATCCCTAACTCTGAAGCCCACTGGGCTGTATAGCTAGAGTCACTAAAGTGGTGGCAGCAAGCTGGCCTATCTAAGGTGTAGACTGCTGAGGAGCAGCCATAATAACACTGAAGACATGCTGCATGAAGCCATGTAACTGCTGCTGAATCATAAGCTGCTGCCTCTCAAACTCGTCCTATCGAGCCTGAACCTGAGCAAGATCAGTTGTGGTCTCCTATGCCTGGCGTGCCTGGTCTTGCCTCATCTGCTCAAGTACTGCTAGAAGAGCTAGATCTGTTTGCGGTGGCTGTGGTGGTGCTGAGCTGGAGCCACTAGTCTCTCTATCATGTGGTCGAGGAGGCATCTGTGGAACAGGCTGATAGTCATCATCAGAGCTATCACTTGGGCCACTCTCGACCACACCCTCCTGCTGAGCATCAAGCTGCTCCTCCTCTATCGCTGCAATGCCCCTTATGATCTCATCCTGCTAGGCTGCTGTCTCTGGGATCTTTGGGCGATGGCTCGGTTGGTGAGGTGTCCTCGCACTACTATGGTGGAGCATCTGGGTCATGTTATATGGAGGAAACTCAGTAGTAGCACCTATGTACTCAGCCATCGTCCTAGGAGACTTCTACGTAACTGCCTTGCAAATTAAGAAGGTGATCCAATGAACATACAACAACTGATGGTGACCTCTGAAACCCTCTGCAAGTGTGTCCTCCATCTCTGAAAGTATGAGATCCCAAATATCAAATACGGTCTGTTGCACCAGAGAATTCACTAACCACAACTGAATGAGAGTCAAACCCTCGCGGTAACCCATCCTCGGGAGCAGAGTCCTCATAATAGCATCAAGAAGCCGAGCTATAGGAGTAAGGTCATGTGGTGTCCTGCTCGACCCCTCGCTAAATGGCTCTATGAAGCATGGTTGGACTAGATCTGTGGGTGGCACAAGTCCATCATGAGGGCGTCTTGGAGGCTCTGTCTGGCCATAGCAAACCTCGTGAAGGCGAATGGGTGACTCTGGAATCCAGAGAATCTCTCTGACCCTTGAGCTCTGGAGCCTGTAGTCGCGGCCTCTGAATGCAAAGTGTATGAATATGTGCCTCGGGTCAATCCAAAGTGAAGAGTAGAACTCATGGACCCGTGATGGAACATAGCGGCCAGTCCATCCAAGAAGATCTATCAAGCCTGGTAGATATGAGAGGTGCGGACGGATCTGCTCGCCTATAGCTGAAAGAAGTGACTCAATAGAGAAGACTCTCTGAGATCTGAATGCAACCCCACTATTCAGATAAGCATGATAGAAATCCTCCTACAGTACCATGTAGAAGTGCTCTGACGCACGCTCATCCCGCCTCGGCGGAAACCAGTCCTCAAACTGCATGAAGCAGAGCTGCTGTACCTGTCTGGCTGTGGCTACCCTCAGGTCAAGGTGAGTAACAGGAGGCGAACCCTGTGGTCTAGGAGGTGGGCGAGAGCCCCTCCTCTATGTCTTAGGCCTTGGTGACACTTGAGTGCGTGTACGACCAGAGCATCGAAGCTGTGGCTGTGCTGCCTGCTTTGTCTCCTTAGTCTGCTCTGTCTGCTGAGTATCCTCTATCTACTCTGCTAGCTGTGTCTGCTGCCCTAGATCCCCCTGAGGCTAACTCTCCTCCAAGGAGACACACCATCCTCCAAGCATGATAGTCCTAGCTAGACTACCATGGTGACTCTCAACCCTCTCGACGGCGGCCCTCTGAGCTGGTGACAACTGATCAGCCATACAGACACCACTCCTAGCTCCACCTCTCTTAGCTCGATCTACGATGGCTGCCACTGCTGCTCTCTCTGTATCAGCATATGCAAACTTACACTTCTTCGTTGTAGTCTTCTTCACCTTTCCTTTCTCCTGAGCAGTCAGGCAAGGCGGAGGCCTTGGATCCTCATCACCAGGACCACCTCCGGCATTCTTGACACGTGCCATTGCTATAGCTGAAGAGAATTACTGCCACAGACAAGAATCAACTACCAACTGACACTCACGAGGCTTGGCCTTGATCCGTACTCACAGGCTTAGCCTGGAGTTCACTGACGGCTACAAAGACAACCACAAGAGCACCAACTCGCTGCATGATAGAATAGATAGGATATATAAATAATCACAATATTCATCTAGAGGTGCAAAACCCTAAGAAGCAAGTAGTAGATACAAAATTAAAAGTGATGGCTAGGTACCAGATGAACCGGCAACCAACGAGCAAAGAAGAGGATCACGGGGCACCACCGAAATACGCCTATGGTAAGGGTTAGGGCACGAAGTGGTGCGGCGGCCGAGCAATGCAATGTAGGCGCGGTGGATAGTAGCTAGGGCATTCGTCGGCACAGGCAAAGCTTGGGATGCGTGATGGCAGGAGCCACGGCGGTGTGGGTAGGCGGCGTGGATGCACACATAGCAAGGCAGAGGCGAGCGCTGGTGCAGTAGACACGGGCGCGGTGGCACTACTGTGGTGCGGGCGCGGCGACACTAACACAAAGGCAGGCGCGGTGGCGTGGCTGCGGATACTGCGGCACGAGGCACACGACGACGCGGAGCTACGTAGGCGAGGTCGTGGATGCAGTGGCTGGCGCGGGGCGCGGCGGCGTGCTTAGGGCAAGCGAGGGCGCGGCGAGATGGCGTGATGAAGGCGGTGCGGGATTGGGGCAGCACGGGCGCGTACGGTGATATATATATTGTGGCCCCCACATGACAGACAAGGAAACAGAAAGAAATCTGGATCTACTCGATTTCCACTGACCAGACGCTCCGGTGGCAACGACCGGACGCTGCCACCCGGAGTCCAATCGACAACAGAGAGGTCCAAAACTCCACAAGTCACGACCGGGCGCGTCCGATTACCCCTGACTGGACGCAGCCAGAGTCTGGTCGATCATGAGTTCGTCTTCTTCGCTTGACCGAACGTAGGGACATCATCTGACCAGACGCAGGATGGGCACTATTTCAGTGTATGGTCACTCCTGTGTAGCATCGGTTCATCGCCTGTGAACTGACCGGACGCTGGAAGCCAGAGTCCGATGCAACGTTTGGTCACTCTTTTTTAGCAATTCTTTCAAGTTCCTTCACGCTGCCTGTTCCCAATCAAGTCCCAATTTTAATAAGACCCAAATAAACACCAATTTGGACTGATGTGAGTGACCTCTCAAACCCTCAAATTTTTCAAAATATTTTGCCTTAGGCTATAATTCTTTTTAAGAAAATAGTCGATTAAAGGGGAAGATAACCGAAAAGAAACGACAGAGCAACACACATGCACATGCAATGCAATACTTGAAAGTAATTCTAGTTGCTTGTCAAGTTTGATCGAAGGTTAAGCTTCTTCACACGTTTTTCGGCGGTTATCTTAACCATGTTAGACAAGCCCTAGGTGCATTACCAAAAAATAAACATGTTGTATATTACAATGCAATGCAAGGGACAACACAAGCTCATTTTCTAGTAAAGTTACTAAAATCAAGCACATTGAGCTCATTCCTCAACCGACAAAATGTAGCCTCATCTAGCGGTTTAGTGAAGATATCCGCCAATTGATCCTCGGTCCTTACACCTTCTAGTGAAATATCATTTTTAGCAACATGATCTCTAAGAAAGTGATGGTGGATATCTATGTGCTTGGTGCGAGAGTGTTGAATCGGATTATTAGCAAGCTTTACCGCACTCTCATTGTCACACAAAAGAGGTACCTTTTCTAGAACTACACCATAGTCTAGCAAAGTTTGCTTCATGTAAAGAATTTGTGCACAACAAGCACCCGCAGCAATGTATTCCGCTTCGGCGGTGGACAAATGCACACTATTTTGCTCCTTGGAGGACCAAGACACTAGTGATCTACCAAGCAAATGGCACCCTCCGGATGTGCTTTTTCTATCAACTTTGTAACCGACATAATCTAAATCGGAATAGCCAACTAGTTGGAATCTAGCTCCTTTGGGATACCAAAGATCAATGCTTGGTGTGTGCTTAAGTTACCTAAGGGTTCTTTTAACGGCAACCAAATGAGTTTCCTTAGGATTAGCTTGAAATCTAGCACACATACACACACTAAACATGATGTTGGGCCTAGATGCGGTCAAATATGACAAGCTACCAATCATAAAGCGGTAGAGAGTTTGATCAACCGATTTACCTCTCTCATCTAGGTTGAGATGTCCATTCGATGGCATTGGTGTCTTGATTGACTTACATTCATCCATATTGAACCTCTTGAGAAGGTCCTTGGTGTACTTTTCTTGAGAGATGAAAATCCCTTCTCTCATTTGCTTGACTTGAAAACCAAGAAAGAATGTAAGCTCTCCAATCATAGACATCTCGAATTCCTTCGACATCAATTCACCAAACTCTTTACAATAATCTTCATTTGATGTGCCAAATATGATATCATCAACATATACTTGACAAATGAAGATCTCTCCATCAAGCTTCTTGGTGAATAGTGTGGTGTCGACCTTCCCAATGGTGAAGCCCTTCTCAATGAGGATGTAAGGAAAATGGACCCTAGGCTCATTTACTTTGGATTTTGGTGTTTGATGACCAACACAACCAAATTGGACTAATGAATTTGCAAGTGATTATTTTATAGTTTAATAGGATGCAAGACGTGACTTGGATGAAGGCGACGTGATGATCTGATGATCAACACCATAAGCAAGACCTTAGAAGCACAAGAGAAGACCCAAGATATCAAGCAAAGTCCAAGCACGAAGATAGGAACCAAGCCGGACGCAAGATCGCGAAGAAACGAGCTCACAGAGGTGACAGGACGCTGCATAGGACGCTGCACCGGACGCTGCACAGGACACTGCACAGGACGCTGCATAGGACGCTGCATAGGACACTGCACTGGACGCTCCGATGCACAGGACGCTGCACTAGATGCTCCGATCAAGAGACTTGGCAACAACAGAGTGAACAACAGCGACCGGACGCTGCACTGGATGCTGCATAGGACGCTACACCAGATGCTCCGATGCACAGGACGCTGCACTGAACGCTGCATAGGACGCTGAGTGCCAGAGTCCGGTCAACATCAGTAAGGTTCCAGAGAGCCATTTTCATGACCGGATACGTCCGGTCAGTGCTGACCGGACACTGGTCAGAGTCTGGTCAGTTGCAAAAAAGCGGGATTTCGTCCCCAACGGCTACTTTCTCAGTGGGGCTTATAAATAGACCCCCCAACCGGCCATTTGAGCAGTGTGGAGCTGAGGAAACATACCAAGGGTGTTGATACACCATTTTAGTGATCTCCACTTGCATAGTGCTTAGTGATTCATTAGGTGATTAGACCACCGCTTATGCGCTTGCTCTAGGTTTAGGCCTAGTGTTTAGTGAGGTTTGCATACCTCTTACCACTGGGTGCTTGTGAGCACCATTGTTGTACATTAGAGAGGCTTTTAGTCTTGAGAGATCACACCAACCGCGTTTGTGGTGTGGCCACCACCGTGTACCAGAGGGAACAAGGCCCACGACGTTTCGGCCGTAAGCTTGATAGTGAAGATGGCGGGGAGCATCCGGGAGAGGCTTGCTGGAAGGCACATCGGAGACCCACTTGCGCATGGGGAAGGCCCAAGGCTATCTACGGAGTTACCCGACCGGAAGCTTGGCCCTTGCGAGGATTCCTTGCGAGGGGCTCCAATGAGGACTAGGGGGAAGCTTGTGCGCTTCTCAATACCTTGGTAAAAATACCGGAGTCATCGACGGGAGTTTGCATATCTCTACCTTGCTCTTTAGCTTTTGCATTTACATTGATTGAATTACTCCTTTTGCGGTAGAGATAGCAACACACTAGCAAAACCATAGTTGCACATTTAGATAGTTTATCTTTTGCATAGGTTTTGCTAAGGTTAGAAAAAGAGGCCATAGTTTAGAGTTAGAATTTTAAGACGCCTAATTCACCCCCCTCTTAGGCGTCATGGTCCCTTTAGAGGAAATCCCGAAGATGCTCATACCAAGCTCTTGGGGCTTGCTTAAGCCCATATAGCGCCTTGGACAACCTATAGACATGATTTGGATATCTAGGGTCTTCAAACCTAGGAGGTTGATCAACATGGACTAGTTCATTTATGAAGCCATTTAAAAATGCACTTTTAACATCTATTTGATATAATTTCATTTCATGATGCGATGCATATGCAAGGAGGATACGAATGACTTCAAGTCTTGCAACCAGTGCAAAGGTCTCTCCAAAATCCAACCCTTCAACTTGAGAGAACCCCTTTGCAACTAGTCTAGTCTTGTTCCTCACAATAATGCCTTGATCATCTTGCTTCTTACGGAACACCCACTTTGTTCCAATGACTCTTGCACCTTGTGGCCGCTCTTTAAGAGTCCAAACTTCATTGTGGGTGAAGTTGTTCAACTCTTCATTCATAGCAATTACCCAATCCGAATCTTGAAGAGCTTCTTCTACATTCTTAGGTTCAACACAAGAGACAAAAGTGTGATGTTCAATAAATGAAGCAAGTTTTTGAGATCGAGTCATTACACCCTTTGAAGGACTCTCTATGATGAGATCTTGTGGATGTGCTTGTAGTAGAGGTGAATTTCTTCTATCAACCGCTTGAGGGGGAGGTTGTGGAGCATCAACATCTTGAGCTTGTGCCACCATTTGATCATGAGAGACATGAGTATCTTCATTTTCTACTCTCCCATATTTATCACCATCTTGTGGCACATTTGACGAAGAAGATGGATCAATCACTTGTACATCATCTTCATCATCTTTAGGCTTGATGTCTCCAACCAGAATGTTCTTCATGGCCTCCCTCAATGGTTCATCACCGACATCATCAAGATTCTCATGTGCTCCTTTGGAGCCATTAGATTCAACAAATTCTACATCATATGTTTCTTCAACCAAGCCGGTGGCATGATTAAATACTCGATATGCTTTGGACTTTGATGAGTAACCAACAAGAAAGCCAATATCACAATATCTTTGAAACTTCCCTAGGTGTTGCCGCTTCTTATAGATGTAGCATTTGCAACCAAACACCCAGAAGAATGAGACGTCCGGCTTCTTCCTATTGAGCAACTCATAAGGTGTCTTGCCAAGAAACTTTTGAAGGAATAGGCGGTTGGATGCATAACATGAAGTGTTGATAGCTTCCGCCCATAGGGCTTTGGGTGTATTGTACTCATCAAGCATAGTTCTTGCAAGTGTGATAAGTGTCCGATTCTTTCTCTCTACTACACCATTTTGTTGAGGAGTATATGTTGCAGAGACCTCATGCTTCATTCCAACTTTATCACAATAAGTTTCAATGTTTATGTTGTCAAACTCTTTTCCATTATCACTTCTTATCTTCTTGAGCTTCACTTCAAACTCATTTTGTGCTCTCTTGGCAAACTTCTTGAAATATGATGCAACTTTGGTCTTGTCATGAAGGAAGAATACCCAAGTATATCTAGAATAGTCATCAACAATCACAAGACAATAGAGGTTTCCTCCCAAACTCTTGTAGGTTGTTGGTCCAAATAGGTCCATGTGAAGGAGCTCTAGCACTCTTGTTGTTGACATGAAATCTTTTGTAGGATGAGTGTTTGCAACTTGCTTGCCAACTTGACACGCACTACAAAACTTGTCCTTCTCAAATTTCACATCTTTCAACCCTCTCACCAATTCATTTTTCATAAGTTTCTTAAGTGAGCTCATCCCAACATGAGCAAGTATTCTATGCCATAGCCACCCAAGTGATGTTTTGGTGAATAGGCATGTCTTTAAGTTGGCATCTTCGAAGGTGAAATCCACTAGATATAGGTTATTGTATCTAAATCCCTTGAATATCACTTGATCATCATCAACTACCTCCTTCTCGGTAAACAAGCATTGAAAGCCAAGATCACACAATTGACCAACGGATAGCAAGTTGAAACTCAATGAGGCAACATATAGCACATTTGAGATTGAATGATCATTTGATATTGCCACTTTGCCCTTTGAATTATCACCAAATGTAATTCTTTCTTGACCATCAACTTCTTCATCTAGTGAGGTGAACATACGAGGATCACCGGTCATATGTTGAGTGCAACCACTATCAATTACCCAATGACTTCCATCGATCTTGTAGTTCACCTACACACAAGAGATCAAGCTTGTTTAGGGACCCAAACTTGATGAGGGCCCTTGACTTTCTCAACAAGTAACTTTACAACCCAAATTTTCTTAGGCCTATTCTTGTTGGGAGGTCCTAAGAACATGACTTCAATTTTTCCACTAGAGTCCTTTCTAAGCATGTAATGAGCATTGAAAGTAAAGGATCTAGCATGCTTGGGCAAGGGTTGTGGTGGTGGAGTTTGACACTCATAGGCAAAGTGACCTTCTTGACCACACTCAAAACACCTCTTTGGCTTTGGCTTTGACTTGTGTTGTTGTTGTTATTGAGCTTTAGCCTTATTCTCTTGATTTGCCAAATACCCAATACCACTTCTATCCATCTTTATGACGGTATTCATGAGTAGCTCACTTTGGAGATATTGGCCTCTTGTGAACTTGCTCAAGCCGGTCTTGAGATGTTCTTTCTCCAACTTGAGCTTCTTGTTCTCTTCTTTGAGTTCATCATGATTTTTCTCCATTTTGAGTCTCTTGTTCTCTTCTTTAAGCTTCTCATTCTCAAGAGCTATATCACAATCATGATCAAGGTTCTCTATCACAATAGTGTTGGTGGTTGATAACTTTTCAAGGTCTTTCTTGAGCTTCTCATCCTCATTCTTGATCTTGAGATACTCATCATAGTTGTTGGACTCAACCACTTGCTTGCCTTTGCTACTAGAACCTTGCTCAATGCTCTCAATAATCAAATCATCATATGATGTAGCTATATCAATCTTAACAACAAGGTTAGTAGCATCATGTGGCTCATTGGATAATAGCTCATGAGAAACAACAAGATTATCATGATTGATCTTGAGATTTGTATATTCTTCTTTTAACATATTGTAGCTAGTGATGAGCTCATTATGTATCCCCTCAAGTTTATCTTGTTTTTCTTTAAGCTCCTTTTTAGAAGATTTGTGCTCCTTGAGTTTGGATGACATATTTTTATTTTCTTCTCTAATCTCAACACTAGCTTTTTCAGCTATGTCACATTTAGCTAAGAGTGAGTCCTTCTCAAGTTCTAGCTTTTCATTTTTAGCTCTTGTCTTTCTAATAATTTTAGTATATTGATTGAGCAACTTGACAAGATCATCATACGAAGGTGATTCAAATTCATCATCACTATCACTATCATCATTGCTAGCAAGATCATCACCACTACTATCATCATCATTTTGTACCTTTCGTTCACCCTTGGCCATAAGGCATAGGTGCGTAGAGGATGATGGCGGTGATGTCGGTGAAGATAGTGAAGAGTCAATCACAATAGCGACCACCTTCTTGTTCTCACTATCATCATCGGATGAGCAACTTGATGAATCAATATCCGTGAGCCAATCACCGACGATGTATGCCTTGCCATTCTTCTTCTTCTTGTGGAAATCCTTCTTCTTGTATGGCTTGTTTTTCTTTTTCTCATCATTATCTTCATCACTTGAGTCATCTTTCTTGCCCTTGTACTTCTTCTTGTACTTGTCTTTCTTGGGCTTGGTTGATGAGCTAGATGACCAAGTTCTCCACAATTATAGCAATCCATCTCAGAGATTGGCTTCCTTCTATTGCTAGTGAAGAACTTCTTCTTCTTGCCATCAAATTTGACACTGTTCTTGTTGAGCATCTTAAGCATCTTGGCGGTTCTTCTCACCATAAGAGCAAGACTTGCATCATCAATTTAATCATCACTTGAGCTCTCATGTTCAACTCTTGCTTTGCCCTTGATCTCTTGGCTAGCTTTGAATGCTGTGGGGGTATGGCCCCCGGTATCTACAAGACAAGACATGGGTCACACCATTAGAGGTGGCCTAGCCCACAAGATCAAGGCGTGCATGGTGCTGCTCGGCGTGCACCTCAAGCTATTGTATAGTACCAAATAGGATACTTTCCTTGTAACCCTGCCCCTCCAGAGTATATAAGGAGAGGCAGGGGTCCCCTAGTGGACAGATCGATACATCTCAATGCAATACATTAGAACACAGGATGTAGGTATTACGTCATACTAACGGCCGAACCTATCTAAATCTTGTGTCTTGGTGCTTGTATTACCATCTCGCTTCTGATCTCGCTCACCTCTACGACAAATCTACCATCGTGGGATACCCCTCGGTGGACTGCCGACCATCTTTTGTCGACAGTTGGCATGCCAGGTAGGGGTGTGCGCTTGATCCATGGTGAGCCAGATGGACCTCAAATCAACAGCGCGTTCTCATCATCAATCTCGTGGAGATCCATGTCGGTCCACAATGACGATTCATCGCTGGCTACACCAGTCCCCACAACAGCAGATCCGATCTCGGAACCACCTCCAAGGTCGTCTTCACCAACAACTCACCATCTGCCAGGTGCTCGCCGTCAGCGCCAACAAGATAACGCCATACGTCGCTGACCAGACTTTCTGTCTAAAGCTAAGTCACGTTTTAATATTCTTCTAAATATTCTCCAATCTCCGTATATCGCCATAATGTTTCTCTGAGCTATTTTCTCCATGTTTGTTCTCCAAACGATTTTTTGAACCCCCGAACAGTCAAGTTGATGTTCGGATGTCCCTAGAGACGGCCCTATCTCCGACTCCTCCCTACACGTGCACGAGCGTCTGCCCTCTACGTTATGGGTGGTCGGCAGCGGCTCCTTAGCAACGCCTATTCCTCCTACACGTGCACGGGCTCCGCGCTCGACGTTATGGACTATGGGCTAGCTAGGGCTGGAGACTCAGCTATACACTAATTGGTCGGGTGGTTTATATTAAATACAAATACATCTTCACACCAACTGATCGCCGAGCTACATATGCTATTTCATCGCCATTGCCGATTTTTCTCCGGAGTTTATATATTTTTACATCATGTACTACCCGTTCTACATATTTGTATTGTAGGATCATCGTCTAGGTGATCGGATCACCTGGTGCTCGGACTTCTCCACCGATCAACTGGTCGGACCGCTAGGTTCATCGACTTTGTCACCGACCAGTTGATCGGACTGTTTGCCGGTCGCTTCTACTTAATGTTCACTTTGCCACCGACCAGTTGACCAGACTGTTCATCGCTCGTGCTTCATCGCCAACTACGTCGGTTACTCCTTGGCCCTCAGATTCTTCGTGCTCGAGGACTAAGTGGGCACACTTCACTGCACTGACGTCGCTAGCTACGCCGAGGACTCCTCGGTGCTCAGACATCGCCAGCTACGCCGAGAACACCTCGGTGCTCGGACATTGCCAGCTATGCCGGGGACTCCTTGATGCTCGGACCTCGCTAGCTTCGTCGGAAACTCCCGCACGGACATCGCCAGCTACGCCGGGGACTCCTTGGTGCTCGGACCTCGCCAGCTTCACCAAGATCTCCTCGGTGCTTGGACATCGCCAGCTATGTCAGGGACTCCTCGGTGCTCAGACCTCGCCAGCTTCACCGGGAACTCCTCGGTGCTCGGACATCGCCAGCTACGCCGGGGACTCCTCGGTGCTCGGACCTCACTAGCTTCGCCGAGAACTCATCGGTGCTCGGACATCGCCAGCTACGCTAGGGACTCCTCGGTGCTCGGACCTCGCCAGCTTCTCCGGAAACTCCTTGGTGCTCGGACATCGCCAGCTACGCCGGGGACTCCTCAGTGCTTGGACCTCACCAGCTTCGTCAGAAACTCCTCGGTGTTCGAACATCACCAGCTATGCCGGGGACTCCTCGGTGCTCGAACCTCGCCAGCTGCGCCGGGAACTCCTCAGTGCTCGGACATCGCCACCTACGCCGAGGACTCCTCGGTGCTCGGACATCGCCAGCTACACTGGGAACTCCTCGCTGCTCGGACATCGCCAGCTGCGTCGGGAACTCCTCGGTGCTCGGACATCGCCGCCTACACCGGGGACTCCTCGGTGCTCGGACGTCGCCAACTACATCGGGGACTCCTCGGTGCTCGGACATCGCCAGCTATGCCGGGAACTCCTCAGCGCTCAGACATCACCCTTGGTGGTCGGATCTTGCTACGTCTCATTGGTGTGTAATCAAGCTGCTCCATGCTGTTCGGATCAGGGTGCTGATCTTGGGCAGCACATCTAGGGTCTTTATACGCGCATCTCGGATGACATCGGCAAAGCTTTCAGACTTCTTTTTCTTCGACCCTGCTACAAGATTCATTCTTCATCTTCCAGCAGGCTCGGGGACTAAGTGGGCACAATTCACCTTGCGATGATTGTGCGCTTTTCTCATCTCGAGGCTACGCTCGGGGACTGACTGCCTGCTTGGCTAGTCTTCTACTTTCTGACCCTGGCACCGCATGACTACGTCATCTACTGTCAGGCTATGGGACTAGCTATGGGGGTATGGCCCCCGGTATTCACAAGACAAGACATGGGCCGCACCATCAGAGGTGGCCCAGCCCACAAGATCAAGGCGTGCATGGCGCTGCTCAACGTGCACCGCAAGCTATTGTATAGTACCAAATAGGATACTTTCCTTGTAACCCTGCTCCTCTAGAGTCTATAAGGAGAGGCAGGGGTCCCCTAGTGGACAGATCGATACATCTTAATGAAATACATTAGAACACAAGATGTAGGTATTACGTCATACTGACGACCAAACCTGTCTAAATCTTGTGTCTTGGTGCTTGTATTACCATCTCGCTCCTGATCTCGCTCACCTCTACAACAAATCTACCATCGTGGGATACCCCTTGGTGGACTGCCGAGCATCTTTTATCGACAAATGCCAAGTCTTTCTTCTTGGTGGAAGAAGAGCCATCTTGTGGTGTGATGTGCATATACATCTCATGTATGTTGATCTTTCCCAATATTTGAGTTGGTGTAGCGGTGGAAAGATCACCTTGATGAAGCATGGTCACAATATGCCCATATTTGTCAATGGGGAGGACACTCAAGATTTTTCTTACAACATCGGAGGGTTGCATTTGTGTGAGTCCAAACCCATTGACTTCCTCTACAAGAACATTCAAGCATGAGTACATCTCATTAGCACTTTCTTTAGGAAGCATCTCAAATGAATTAAGCTTTTTCATAATAAGATGATAGTGTTCCTCACGCTCACTCTTTGTTCCCTCATGGAGCGCACAAATGTCCGACCATAGAGCATGGGCATCCTTGTGGTTCCGCACATGGTTAAAAACATCTTTGCAAATGCCTCTAAAGATGGTGTTTCTAGCCTTTACATTCCATTTCCCGTAATTAACTTCATCGCCTTGAAGGTTCGTGGGATCCTTAGGTTTTGGGAAGCCTTGTGAGGCAGCTCTAAGAATTCCAACATCTAATGCTTCTAAATAAGCCTCCATGCGGATTTTCCAATAAGGAAAATCATCTCCATCAAAGATAGGAGGAGGTCGGACATCTTTCTCTAGGCGGTTAAGCCTATTTTAGCGAGCACGAGGCTCCGATACAAAATGAAAGGATCAAGATGCCCAAGAGGGGGGGGGTGAATTGGGCTAATTCTAAATTCTTTCAATAATTAAATCCTACACTTAGCCCACTTCACCCCTTGTGCCTAGAATATGATTCTATTGATCTACTACACAAAAGTTTTGCACCCTAAGTTCCAATCCTACTCTAGCATGGTAATTCTATGAATGTAAAGACATGAAATGAATTGCTCAAATGTAAATGCTTAAAGTAAAGAGAGGGAAAGGAACGTGGCGATGTTTTGCTGAGGTATCGGAGAGTCACCACTCCCCACTAATCCTCGTTGGAGCACCCGCGCAAGGGTGTAGCTCCCCCTTGATCCGCGCAAGGATCAAGTGCTCTCTATGGGCTGATTCTTCGACACTCCATCGTGGTGAATCGCCCACAACCGCTCACAACTTAAGTTGGGTCATCCACAAGCTTTGCCGGATGATCACCAAACTCCCAATCACCACCGAGCCATCTAGGTGATGGCGATCACCAAGAGTAACAAGCACAAACTCTCACTTGACCATGACAAGCCTAATGAGAAGGGTGGATGCACACTTTGCTACTCTCCTTGCACTAATAAGGCCTTAATCTTGGATTCTCAAATCTCAATCACCTCACTAGGCTCTTGCTCCCCTTAGCACTCTCAAGGTGTTTCACAGCTGATCAAATGGGCAAGAGACCTCCCTTGGATGAGTGGAGTAAGTATTTATACCCCTCGTTCAAAACATAACGTTTGGAGGCTGAGTCATTACTCTATGGGGTGACCGGACGCTCCGGTCAGGGTGACCGGATACTCCGATCAGTTATCCCCACCACTAGCCGTTAAGTTCTGACCGAACTCTAACCTTTGTCCGGTCAGCACTGACCTGACGTGTCTGGTCAAGAAAACGGCTCTATGGAAACTTACTGATGTTGACCGTACGCTGGAACCCACAGTCCGGTCACTTAGCTGTTCAGCGTCCGATCAGTTACTGGATCCTGACCAGCGTCCGGTCAGCACTGACCGGACACGTCTGATTAGGAAAATCCCTCTCTGGAACCTCTCTAGAGTTGACCAGACTCGTGCACCCAATGTCCTGTCACTTTTCACTCAGCATCCGGTCACAACCAGACGACTTCAGTTGATCAAATGAACTGATCGGACTCACCCTTCAGCGTCCGGTCGCAACTAGACCAGCGTCCGGTCAGTCATTTGACCCTCCATTCACTTCCAACTCAAAATCCTATATGAATGAAGTTTACTCCAATTGATCTTAGGGCTACTCCTAAGCTACCTAGTGCTAGATTTGATAAGTGTGCACCACACCTAACCCACTAGACTCACCTAGGTCAAGCTACTAGTTCATACCCACCTTAATAGTACGGCCAAAGGAAAAACAAAGTCATAAACTACTCTAAGTGTCTCTTCAACACCAAACGACACTTAGAACTAGTCCATCCTTAACCTTGTCGTCCATCCTTTGAAAACCGAAATGATTTCCATCGTAGGGGCATGACAACCATGATTGCCCAATCAATTGTCATTACCATGACCTAACTTAAATTGCCTCTGCAAAACACACGTTAGTCATAATAATCTTGTGTCGTCATTAATCACCGAAACCCAATTAGGGGCCTAGATGCTTTCACAAATCTTGTCCAACTTTTTGACTGGTGCAATGTTGTTTTAGCCCTCACTGAAATAGGTGAATTTTGCAAAAATTCTGATGTTTCGGACCAAATTCCGAAAACCTCCTGAGGTAGAATCACCCAATTTATAAGAGATCAATTATGATGACTGACATCTTGAGGATTAATAGCAGCTACGCACTTGAACTATATAATCCGGTAGTCTATTGAGGGTCGAAGGACCAAGATGACACCATCTATCGCAGTCTGGGATAGAGTACAACACATTGATACATAGGGTTACAATAGAAGTGGTTTACAAATTAGAGTACGGAAGTATAATTTATTACACTAACTTGATTCAAATATAAGTAGTTCAAACCTACCTTGAAACACTCAAAATCAAGTGAGCCGGTAAAAGGATGTTCATTACGTATAAGATCAACATGAGAATCGAGGGATGTTAGAGCATATCTTCACTGGATTAAGAATAAAATGATCCCCTTTTTCTGTAACTAGTGATAATAAAGATTGAAGGCAAAATGTAAACTCCACTAGACCCCTTTCTAATCTCCTTACACTATTGTTTTATTAATTCAGAAAACCACCCCCTCAATCCCTCAAAAGAAAGGGGGACATCAAATCAATCCCCCTTCCCTTACCTTCCCCGCATGCAGTGGTGTGTAGTGGCTAGAGACATGGTGGAGAAGAGAGGGCCTTTGTTATTAAGTAATAACAAAGGCTCTCTCTTCTCCGCCAAAAAAAGAGATGCTAAATTTTGCTACAATCGTGACATAGGATTTGTTGGCTGCAATTTTTGTGAATGCTATAGTTTATTTAATCTTAATTTTCTTTGAACTTTGTGGCAAAGCTAAGCATCAACAAAATAGGCCATCTATTTGTTTTGTGGCCAAAGGTTTAGCGTGCCATGCATGCTTTATGCACGGGCGTGCCTAGTGCTCGGACGTTCGGATGCCCGCACTCGCGTTGTCTGCTGCGTCCGTCCCGCCTGCCATGCTTGCTGCTAAGCCTGCCCTGCATGCAATTGCTATGTCAGCACATCCACCCCGCATGCCGCATGCAACTGCTAAGCCTGCACACCTGCCCCCTGCAAGTTGGTGCGTCTTCGCATGCAGTTGTGAGCATGATGTGCATGCAAGTGGGGACCACCCACGCTCGCTTCGCTTGCCATGCACGTGGGGACCACTGTGCCCACATGGGCTGCCTCCGCATGTGTCCGCTTACTGCGCCTGCTAATGTTGCAACATGAAGCACTTCTGCAACATACGTCTGAAACAGGTGAAACATTTGCAACATAACCTTGCATCATATGTGTATAGCAACCACAACATATGCAACATCTAGATAAAAACACTTGCAACATACGTCTGAAACAGATGGAATATTTTGAATAGATGCTTGCAACATGTGTATATAGCCATTGAAACATATGCAACATCCAAATAAAACACTTGCAATATACGTCTAAAATAGATGAAACATTTGAAATATACACTTGCAACATACTTGTATAACCATTGCGATATATGCAACGTCCAGATGAAACACATACAACATCCAGATAAAACACATGCAACATCCACATAAAACATATGAAATATACATCTAAACGCATGAAACATACGGAGCTGGTGCCATAGAGTATGCGGGCCCCACGCTCCTTCTCTCTGTCGATCCTTCTCTCTCTGGTCACAGCGCATGCATTGGCCCTCACGCATTGCATGCACCTCATGCCGAGTGAGGCCAAATGCGCTCCCATGCGCTGCCCTACGTCCCACACAGAACGAGTGGCCGCACGAGCTCCCATGCGCTGCCTAGCGCCGCATGCACCCCACGCCGAATGAGAAGCCGCCCATGCTCCCATGCACTGCCCCGTAGAAAAGGACCGGTGCATGCCCCGCCTGACTGCAACTACACGCCCCACTTTTTTTTTCTTGGTCATCACGTGCATGCGGGGGTTGGTCCGTCTGGACGGACGGACACCCTCAACCAAGCATTACCGTTTACGCATCCTCCGTGTGGATATGAATTTTGATCATGGGCCAGCTAACTCGACCTTCCAAAACTTTTTGACCTGACTTAACTGGCTGGTATGTCGGGTCAGATTTGAGTTATGATTTTAGACCCATGACCCGATCCAACCTGAGAAAGCTGACCCAAAGTAGTAAAACCTGATCTAATCCCATCTGCCAGTGCGTCGACGGACCAAAAATTTTGACATGACAATTTTTTATTGGCCCAAGTCGAGTCCGACCCGATCCCAATGTTTAGCATCATCTAGCGGTTCCTTTTACTCCATTTCTTTCAAGACAACTTAAGACTTTCACTTCTTTTGGACACTTCTACCGGACCAACAACAAAGACGAGTCGGTCCTTACCAAGATCAAACAATAGACCTTATCTATATAGATTCAAGTTCTATATATTTTCGGTCATTGTGTGTGACCCGAAACTTGATAAAAATGAATTACAATGCTGCCACGTTCAACTAATCTAGTCTAGGGGAAGAAACGAACTAAACTACTTCGACCTATAAAATACCAAAACGGCTGCCACTTGCATCCTTACTTTATGTTAGCCCAGTTGGCCCACTATGAAAATGGATCGAGAATGTTATTAGCGGCCCACTCACCTGCCTTCTCCGTGCTTTACTTGTCTCTGGAGACTACCAAATCATCCATTCCACACGGCTCAGAGCCTCGCATAGATCTCACATGGCCTTCCTCCCGATCCTCCGGCGGCGCGGGCACCACCTCACCGTACAGCTCTGCCACCACCTCGTCCTCTGCTCTGGAGTCCTCTCAGTCGTAGTATCGCATCTTCGGCTCTCCTACATCGTGTCACCTGCAACCAATGTTCAAAAAGACGCTAGGCGATTTCTAAGCGATGCCCCATAGCCTAGAGCCTAGACGGGCCTAAGCGAGCCTAGGCGTTTTAAGGTGTTTTTCTAGGCGTTTTAATGTTTTAACTTTAATTAATGGGACATGTGGACCACCTCGCCGCCCAGCTCTGCTTCTTTCTCCACTACGGCCAGCCTCCTCCCTTCCGCAGCACGTGCCTACACGCGCCTGCCGCCGCCGCCCGCACGCGTCCGAAGCTCCTCCTCTGTCACCGGCGACCTCCGCCAGGTGCTCCTCCTCCCCCACCGGCGCCGCTGATGAGCTGGCGCTGCCTAGGGGTCCGCCTACCCCCTAGGCTAGGCGGGACCCCATCGTCTAGTGTGATGTAGACAAGGCCGATCTTCCGAAAGGTATGATAGCGTCGATTGGTGGAGACTCGACGTTCACGATCTAGGCCTCGAACTAAGACTGATTTGGACCCTCGCAACCATTACACCACTGCTCCGTTGGTTATCAACCACGCGAACGCGATTGACCTCGCTGAGAAGGCTTTCCTGCAAGCGAATCGAGAACACAAGCAATAAAGGGATGAACGCAATCTGAAATTGCAAATAAATATGAGGCTTATGAAAACAAGGAGTTCAAGTCTTTATTCGAAAGGACTAATCGCCACAGGCGAACAAGATCAAGAACTGGGGCCCTGGTTCACAGCAAGCAGCCTTGGCGGCACAGTTGTAGCAAAACGATGTCTGTTTCACGAGGAAATCAAGAACTAAACAAAATCCAAACCCTAAGGAGAGCGACGGCTGCTATTTATAGAGTCTTGGGCGTCACCCCCTTGGACGCGCCCCCTAATGGCCCAAACACGATACATGGTCCAACGGACCTAAAGACGGTGTCGTAGCACCCTGACAGATTCTGGACGCTGACTTGTTTCGATGATTCCTGTTGATTCCGAAGAGCTTTCGACGTGAGACCACTTGGATTGGCTTCCTTATCAAATTAGCTTTCCATCCATATATGGATCATCGAAAACGGAGTCCGGATGCGTCCTGGGTGACCAGTTTAAGGCAGACTGGTCCTAGAGGCCGAGGCAGACTCGAACTTGAGTTGCTTTGGGCCTCTACCTCGGGGACTCGAACCGAATTAGTCTCAAACCTCCTTCTTGACTTGGACACCCTTGCTGGCCTCCTTCCTCTCCATACCATGCGCCAAACATGTTCATATGCATGGGTGTCATGTCCTCATCATAGTGCCTAGTCGCGCCTAGGCGGACGCCTAATGTCGCCTTTTTGAACATTGCCTGCAACGACACTGGCCGACTCCAAGTCTCCGACCGCCCTGCGCGAGCGCTCCTTCCCTCACACGCGTCCTGTGCGGCGCTCCCCGATGCGCTCCGGTCGGGCGGAGTCGCCGACGACTGCGTCTCCTCCGCTCATACCGACCTCCGCATCGCCACGCTCGTGCCCAAATGAGGTAATGCGTTAATTTCTGGTGAGTGTGTAACACTGAAGATATTGGTAGAAAGTTCAGTAGACCATGGAATGAGTATGAACGTGTTTGAGACTTCATGTTATATGTCATCAACACAATAACACCTAACACGATTCATGTTCCTTGTTACATATAGTTAGGGATGAAAACGGTACGGATATTTTCCGACCGTATTCGAAACCGAATCCGTTTAGAGGGGTTGAGATCTGTCCGTATCCGAGTCCGGATATCCAACATCCGATATCGTATCCGTATCCGAATACTCAAATCGCATATTTATGATGTCGATATCCAATCGTATCCTATCCGACATAGTTGACACTATTCGTATTCGAATCCGAATCCGAACAGAAATATGAAAACAAATGTAATATCGGTGATATCCGTCCGTATCCGATCCGTTTTCATCCCTACATATAGTTCACGAATCAAAATATTTCATTATTAGGGTATAATTGTTTGGTGAGGAGAAGGCGTTGAAATAAATGCTGTAGTAGATTCTTTTTTTTTGCTGTAGTTGTTGTTTGGTCATGTATTCGTTCCACCACTATGTGCTTATAGTTATTTAACAATGGTTATTTATCGTGCATAAATCGAAAGCTGCCTGTGTTATAATAATAGAACTACTATTGAGGTCATTCATTCTAGAGAATTTTCATGATCTAGTTTATCGGTGGCAAGCATAAAGTGCCCTTTATATTGCTACTAATTTAAATATCTAAAAAATAAAAGGAGCCTCGTTAGGAAGCTGCATTCTCATGGCACTGGCAGCATATATATGAACATCTAGTTGGCAACCTACGTACATTTTCAGGCTCACAATGAATCCGCAAGCCGGAATAAGCTGTATCATAACATTTGTTTTGTAACATGACGACTCACAACTTAATTATATGTACAAGGCTCTGTATTCTCAGGTGGTAACCTGCATCCACAGTACACACAGATTCGAATAAAAAAACTAATTCACATCACATCGCATTCTAGTCACCATGAATTTATTTGCAGTGTCCAACATCTGACTGCCTCACGACGACCCGGCTCCATTGCTTCTTCTTCGGCCGAAGCGATGATAGCTCCAGCCTCCAAGGCTGCTTTTTGTCCATGCGGCACTCCACCTGCAGGCGAGGTCTTTTATGCATTCTATAATCGATAGTGCTAGAGACGTATGTAGTAATAATAATAGTCTTGGAGTAGCATGCATACTTTATTGTTACTCCCTCTGTTGTTCCACGATGAATTCCCTTCAAACTTGCTCCACTTTGTCCAATAACACCTCCTCTGTTTCATCCCCTGAAACGGACCGTCTAGTCAAGTAACCAGATATTCCAATAGCAAGAAAGGTGCTCAGTATATGCAACATATAAAGCAGCAGTGTTGTGTTAATTTACCTGAAGCGTCGGCAGAGGGGCTGATGTTTGTCTTGAAGCTGAAAGGATCCATCGTGTACTTCACGTACCACTTCCTTTCAATGTTGTTGTCATCATCATCTGCATATGCCTTGACCTGCTTGATATGGCTGAACTTGTCCCACTCAGGGCTAGATTTTCCTTTAGCTATGGAAGCGAGCAGTGAGACATCACAGTCTAGAAGTAAATCCCTTGGGTTTACGTCCTTCAAGTATCCAGGGAGTGTTCTCATGTCGTAGTCCTCCAGTCCGAGTTTCTGAAGTGCAGGCAAACCCTCTAGTACCTGCAACTCTGGGCACGAGCAGATATCAAGGTTCTGCAAATTTGGCAGATTGCTGATCCTCTCCAGGCTAGGACATCCATTCACCTGAATTTTCAAATCAGAACCAAAGTTTTCCAAAGCGCTTGGGTGCTCATGGTGGTGTGGTAGTAAGAACTCTGGCCCAACATGCTTGATGGCTGGGGCGCTTCTAATCAGTAGCAACTCCAAGCTGGGGAGCTGGAACAAGCTATCAGGTAGCTCTATGCAATAAGGCAAGTCTTCCATGGATAGAATCCTCAAGTATCCAAGGGACACAATTGCTGTCGACGTCATCCACTTCGGAAGTCGTTGACTAAAGTACCCAATGATTTCAAGATTTTCTAAGCAAGGCGGAAGGCAGAGCTCATCAAACACCTTCTCGATTTGTTGTTGCTCTTCCTGTTTCACCAACCGGTGAGCACCTCCACGTCCACTAGGGCACTGTAAGCACAGATAGCTGAGGCACACCTTTTCACCAAGCCTGGCTTTTATAGCAAATGAGGACGAAGATACATTCTCCAGGCCATGTATACTAAGATGCGTGAGCCGGTTAAGAGGTCCTAATTCTTCCAAACTACACCAATCACCCTCCACATGGGCTGGAAACCCCTTTAATATATTCAAATTAGTTAGGCTGCCGAAACCCCTGGGTATATTGTTTATACCTGAGACCTCAGCTGTCGTAACTCTCCAATGCCACGAGGAAGCTTCGTCAGACTTCCACAGTTAGAAAGGTCAATGAACTGCAAGAATTGCATCATGTCTATTTTTTCTGGCAGCCTAGATGTGTCAGTGCCAACTAGGGACAAATACCTCAAGTGTTTGAGTTGGACCAATGATTTAGACAATGCATCAAAATTTCCATCTTCTATATGTAAGGTCCGCAACCATCGAAAAGATGACAGTGAATCACCTGGGTTGATCTTTATTTCCCCAACTAAAATCAATGTTCGTAGTGATATATGTGCTTGTAGAGAACTCCACCCTTGCTCATTTGGGTCTAATTTTTGGTTTCTAGTGATATCCGAATAATATTTTGTGGATTAATATTGTTGATAAGGCCAGCCTCACTTTTGTTTGCTATCAGTGCTTCATCTCTAGTCAAATACTGAGCGAATGAGCGAACAACATCATGCATATTGCAAACTAGCTGGTCTATGTACCCTTGATCCGGCTCAAGAAGGTTCCTAGCTATTAGCTGGTCATAGTACTCTTTTCCTAATACTTCCAAATCACGTGAGTTTCCATGGACAAATCCTTCCCCAATCCACATGGCAACAATACGGTCATACCGGAACACCATGCTCTTGGGGAGGAGGGCGTAGTGCAGAAAGCAAGACTGCAACTTTGGGTGCAAATCTTGATAGCTAAGGTATACTGCATAGTTTAGCTCTTCAGGCATTTGAGATACTGACCATGTAGAATCATTTAGGACATTTTTCCAGTCGCTTCGCCTTATGTTTTTCTGGCGGAGAAGGCCTCCTATTACTTTGACTGCGAGAGGCAAACCATCACATTTTGCTATAATCGACGTTCCAATGTCCTTCAATGCATCAACCTTTGGTTCATCATTGTTTTCATTTCCAACCACCTGCAAAGCAACTTAAGCTTGTTAATTGAATGGAATATGTAGATATAAATACACTTGGTCATAATCGGAAGCAAAATCAAGTGCTAAAAACGATAGTGTGTGCAGAGGCAAAATTCACATGCGACATTCTAGCGTATGACCGATGTACCAGTCCACTAAAATAGATGGAAAAAATCATCGTATATGTATATCACTACGGTGCAATTAGGTGACGTCTGTGACTGTGTACAAGAATAGTGTTCTCATCAGTCACTATCATTACCAACTCTCGTCTACCTGATGTTTATAGTCACTCCAGTATTATCGTATCTTTTATTTAATTTTTTCTTATTTTATTAAAAAAGGTTGTACAGTAGGCCAGACTACTTCTCACTGCCAAGTACTGACAGTGATAAGTGATAAAAAAGCACAAAATGTACGCCAGATTACTGCATCTTCACTGCCAGTAACCGACTAATGACAGTATTTAAACTCAAGATCTCAACATTCTCCTGAGCATCTATACCAGCAGAGCTATACAACACTTGTGACTATACAACTGATGCTATTCTTTTAACTACACAATTTTGAATCTTATATTGCATATTTGATACTCTAAATGATCTCAGATGAAAAGGTTGTTAACTGCAAAGTTGTAGATCGATCTCATCGACTACTAACTCTACTATTGACTTTGTCTCCATTCGACATCATTAACCATCTCAAATCCCATTGGTGAACTTACATAGAATATTTTGATATGTAAACCATCTTAAATTAAAAAGTAATTAACTACAAAGTTTTAAATCTTTTTGAACGTATAAAGCTTATCTTATCAAACATCATATGAAAAAGTTATTACTTTTTCATAAAATAGCCTATCACTGTTGGTTGTAGCCACAATCCGGCCACGACGGATGGTCCTTCACTGCATGTTCGTGGCTATAACCAGCAGTGATAGTACACTGCCTGTCACTATCACTTGTAGCCACGATTCGTTCGTGAAAGTTCAATTCGTTCGTGAAAGTTCATCTATCACTGTCAGTTGTACTATCACTACCGGTTCCAAAGCAACCAGCAATGATGGTCCGACAATGATGGCCTGTGTTTGCGGTAGTGCTAGGTCCTATGCTACCCACTTGCCTATTAATAATGGTATGAACTATCATGTCAGCCTGCACTATGGCACTTAAGGCCATGTTTGGATGTTGTAGTATTAAGAGACGTAGTATTAAGAAACCACGATTTTAGAACCTATAGATGTGGTAAACCATGATTTAGCAACAAAGAGGTCTAGATATGAGTTTATAAAACTCTAAGAGACTACAAATTTAGCAAAACTCTGGTTTTCAAAACCATAAAATTTGTTGCATCAAAACACTTCATACAACTCTAATAAAATCAAAGTATTTCATAAAAGCATGGTATTTTTCTAAAACTCCAAAAATACATCTACATCCAAACAGGGCTAAGATTTTGAACTTGCTACATTCGAAAATTGTATATGTAGTAGAAGTATTATTTTTATAAAAATATAGAATAATCAAAATTAAATTACCAGTGTTGATATGACATAGTATTTGAGTCAAATTTTATAAAATTATTTGAAATAAAAACTTATAAACTTTTTTGTCATGCCATAGTAATGTAATTTAAAATAAATTATCAGTGTCATTTATATGTGGTTTGTTAAGTAACAGTTTAGCACTTGATGATCTATTAACTAAAAATATCCTAATGTATGTATGTTTGATTGGTCGATATATTAACCCAACTTTATGTTAATAACCGAAATGTATAGCATGGATCATGGAGGATGCAAACTATACAGCCACGATGTTGTCAGAAATTGGTCCTGCTATCGGCCAGGTTGAAGGTGAAAGAAGGAACCAGAGAAACCAGAGGATTTATTTTAACGAACATCTGTCCCTGCTGATGGTTCAGTAATTAACTAATCGGTCCCAATACAAGCCTACATGAAGCTAGTCCTCATTTGAAACCCAAAGATTGGGTATATGATCCTAGAAAATAAATTCGTCCCTTTGTGACATTTGGTTTATTTTTTTATTCCAATTTGACACTATATGTTCAATTTCGTTGCAACTTATCATGAGATTATTCATAAAAGGACCAAACACCCCCTGGTAGAAAAACGAATGGACGGAAGTCAATTATTAGGATCCAACTGGAAAGGTTATTAAAGTCTGTACATCTTGACCTGAAGAAGCTACGTTTTTCTCCCTTATTCATACTCTCTTGGATGCAGGTAAGCCTAATGTGATATCCCTTGTATCCTTAGCTTTTTAACCATTCTAGAGATGAGACAAGTGAGGCAAGTTACATGGACAATTACTCAAGTGTCTATGGTAAAACATGTCAATCAGGATATATGCCAAAGGCCCCGTGAGTACTTTTCCTAACTTTTTACGCCATGTTCAGAATAGAACTTTAAATCATTGATTTTATTTTAACATGTTTACAGGATCTAGTAAAATTATAATAGTTTGAAAAGGTTGTTAGAGAAAAGGATAAAAGTTACATATGTTATATGTTATTTTAATGTCTAACTCGATGAGATATTTAAAAAGTTACACTCCTATCACCTAATAATAGGACTTCTGAAAATTTAGAACAAAATAAATTAGGCAGTAATGTCCAGTCCTGATTGGCTTTAATAGTACAGGCTATAAATTGCTGATTCTTTATCAGACCGTGGAGGATGGGACTTGGTCTTCGAGATATTAAACCTAAGCACCAGACGCCCTTTGCAACGAAAGGATACAGTAGAGTAAAAGTTTAGAAATCTTAATCTCATGACCATCTAAAGAGTTGAGGCTCTCAAAAAAATCTATAGAGTTGCGACCACAAGTATTAGCAACAATGTAATAATCTCTTACGAAACTTCACAAGCACCTACAGTCATTTGTGTAATGTAAGAATTTTTTTTAAAAAAAATATTACTACATGTTACTAACTTTATTATTGTTTGTAGTTTACGCTTATTCCTTTTAGGCTTTTATTTCGCCCGTTCTTTATCATGCTCTGTGTTCATGATTCTTTAATGACATTTCACTACTATAGAAATGGATTTCGCCAACACTATTTTGATTCTATTAGAAACATCGGTAAAAATATATCACCTCCGGTAATTGAACCGTTGATAAAAATGGCTTTCACCACCATTTGTGGCAGTGAAAACTGGTTTTGATTATATAGCCGGCCAGAAACCCTAGCCCATTCTCACTCCCTCACCAACACCCCACCTACTGACCACCTCTCTCTCCCTTACTCGAGCACTTCCTTCCGCCCCCTCTCTCCCTCACCAGCACTCCCTCTGGGCCCCCTCTCTATCCCACTGTAGCACCCGCGGCCCTAAGATCGGATCTGCCATCGGCGCGGGGGCAGACACCACCCATGGCCCTCAGCAGCATGGCGGACGCCTCCCAACATAGAGATGGACCTCGATGTCACAATCCTGGCCGCTAAGGGCAGCTAGCGTAGACCATCATGGATGACTGCAGGCACACATGACACGTGTATTTTTTTATTATTTTTATTCAACTTTCAAAATCGGTTTCAATGTGGCGGTGATGAAGGTGAGCATCACCGCCGAATCGCAAAACCGGTGGTGATGGTGGTTTTCAAGTAAGCGGTGATAATGTTTGTGTAGTAGTGTTTTGAAAGTGGTTTACAGACCCTAGATTTCTAATATTAATGCTAAAACAAATAGCTAGTTTGTACAACCATGCGCATAAGGGCATCTTCAGTGTAGATTTTCTTTATGTGGTTTCTAAGAGTGCCACATCATTTTATTTATAGGTTTAGGTTGATGAATGAAATGATTCCTCTCAAGACATAATTTTATAAATAGATAGTAAAGCAAATGTGAAGAAAATGCGCAAGATTACCGACATCTGAATAGATAGTGTAGCAAATGCGCATGCATGAATGTGTAACAAAATAAAGCTATAAATTAACTTATACGAACCTGCTTCTTCAGCAAAGACCATGCATTTTCTTGCTCTAATTTGTTGACATGGTGGTAGGGCACCTCCGCCTTCATGCCTTTGGCGACCATGTCATGTCTTGTGGTAACGAGGACACAACTACCTTGAGCTAGGACGTTTAATAATGGAGTTTTGAGGACACCCTCCCATGCATGGTTGTCCCAGACATCATCCATCACCAATAAAGTCTTGCAGTCCTTCAAGGCTTCCTTAAGGGTCCGCTGTAGTGCGGCCTTTGTGTTTCTTGGTGCTTGATGGTTTCCTTGTGCTTCAGTGATAGCTCTCTCTAATAGATCAGCATCGCTAAATTCTTGATTAACACTCAACCATATTCTCTTTTGAAACTCTTGATTGATGAAGTCATGATTAAAGATCTTCTTGGCAAGGGTGGTTTTGCCAATCCCTCCTACTCCCACAATAGCATAAACCATAACATTTTTGTCGTTCTTCGTGAGCAAATCCACAAGATTTCTTGTGTCCTCCTCAATCTTCTCACCAACCACACCTAACTCATCCTCCCCTGTTGTCTCACGCCTAGCGCGAAGGGAGGATTCTACCTTTTTTGTGTTGTCCTCATAAGATGCAAGGTTAAAGAAGTTGAAGGTTTTGCTACGCTTCTCAATGTCATCTAGCCTCTCGTTAAGACTTTTTATGCGATTACCGATGTCATGAGCATGGAGAGGATTCCTCATACAAAAGAGCAACGGATTGAAGCAGCCCATATCACGGCTTTGACCCCGTTCTATCGCCTTGAGCTGGCACAAATCAAGGATGTTGGTAGCATCATACATGGCATTCCTAAGCTCTCTCACCCATGATTTCACACTCTCGTCGCTGATGTTCCTCTTGTCAGCATCGGCGAGGAACCTCTTAAGGTCCCCAAGCTTCATCCCCATCTTTTTTATCTCATCGGGAACACCTAAGAGTAGATGCACCTCTTCTTTAGCCATCTCCAACAACATGTCTTGGAGGTAGGATGCTAAAGCATGCAGTACCACCGCCATTTTTGCTGCTTCGGTATCTACAAAATCGAAATTAGATAAAAAATTTCGTGTTTCGTTTTAAAGGAAAGGTAATCTTGATGGTAAAAGTACCGAGGCCCCTGTAACCTTGGCACTTTTATTCAAAAGGGAACACTGCAACAGTAGATAGGTACTAGAATAATCACATTTAAATGATAACCGAGTACTTTTGGTACCAGATCTGGCGCATAGTAGCAAGCTAAAACGATAACGGAGTTAACAAATTAATGAGTAGCTAGCAGACGAGAATATGATGAAGTTTGATCTATGGATGATGTTGAAATATTATATACTTGGGCACCTAAAAATCGAAAGCAGCTACACCAATCTCAAGCCGTCACCCTTGTGTGAGTATATTTGTGAGTGGAAGAAGAGTATAATATCTCCAACAAAAACTAGAAAGAAAGAAAGAAAGCGGATGGAAAAGAGAATTAATGCTGTGTGTGTCCTTCGGTTCCGGCGTCAAGGAAATGGACCTGTTGAGCGATGGCTGGAACTGGAAGTACGTAACGTTTGACCAAGTGCCGGCTGGTTTGCCTAGCAGTTGCACAGTTGGAGATGCCTGGATCTGGCCTCTGGCTCGTTGTGGTGTGGGCTACTGCTCTGCTTGACGGACGCTGGTGGAGGTGGGAGTAGGTGGTGTCTAAAGGGCTGAGGGCCGATAGCCGGCAATGGAGGCATGAGCTAGGAGACGTGAGGTGTGCCTGCGGTGGCTACACTGGGGCTGCTTTAGTTGGTGAACGAAGGCGACTTTATTTATTGTTGGGCATGGCCACCTAGTTAACTGAGCTGGTTGTGGCAGAGAATTTTTTTGTTTTACTCTGAACAACTTCAAATATAAACACACACACACAACCACAAACATTGATCAATATATAGTAAGTCCATCCTGCCAGAAAGAACAATTGTCCCACTGAAACTAATGCATTACTTTGCCTCGCCAAATATAACAAGCGCCAGCCTCAGCCACTTTGCTCCTCCATCGAGTCTCACTCAGTTATTGATAATTGATAACATTCACTTGAAAACACACCGATTTCACTTGTCTTGCATAACTGGATTGATCAAAAGGAAAGATACTTCACAATGGGATGCCAAAGCATTTACCAATCCAAACAGTTGTCGATTATTAATGATACAACATATCTCATAATACAAAATTTCCTAAAATATTAACTCATCTTTCTACAAAACTAAAGATTTTGACATCTGCCTATGCTCAATATATGTTTGTCTTACTGAACATGATGTGCCCTGCAGTATAATACAATAAAAATTATTAAGAAACATAAAATGAAGAGAGCGTTAGTGCAGAAAAGAAGGGGGAAACAAGGTCTGATCTGCTCCTCTTACTGATAGCCGCAGCATGCAAAAGTGAACTTGGCAGGAATGGCCACACTAGTGTATTGCCTCTACCAGAGGGCCAAATCATATCACCATATGAATATTCCTCAGCTCGGTTACCAAAAAAAAACTGCATATTTCTTTTTTAGATATATGGAACTGGGGCAATACATATCTCCTTTATAAAATAATTGGTTAGAGCATTAACAAAAATGATTGATCATATTAGGTTGATCCCTGCGAGATAACAAACAAAGCAAGGAAAATAAAATTGCATATGTTGTAACTCCCATGAATTACTAATATGAGAATGTAGCTCATTTTCTTGGATGCGAGGCAATCAACTCTAATAGAGCAATGACAAAAATCGACCGCATGCAGAGTCCATTCAATTAGAGATGGACAGTGCAAAACTGTATCCATCCATGATCTAATTGCATCGGACACTGCTAAACCAAACTACACAAGAGCGATGGCTATTAGGGATATATATGTGCATTCTGAAACCAAAAAATCAATCCTTGTATGCAATCAGAAAATTCAACGCTTCTGATGGAAGCACAAATGGCCATAGATGAATAGAAAATGCTTATATTTGCCAGCCAACTGATTATCCGATCCATATCGATGTTAATGACATCACGCAGCAGCACAACTGAGCTAGCTAGGAAGATCTACCTCAACCGCTCAACGTCAAGAGGCAATGTTCAAGGCGCTAGGGAAAAAAGGGGTATATATTATATAACAAACAAATTTCAGCCAAATTGTACAGCATAATTCAAAAAAGTTGTGTCTAAGACACGGTCTATGCAGCGCAAATGTAGTACTATCATGGATAAAGCATCTCGCCATAGTTAGGCATGCATATGGTCAGCCGTAACAGAGTCTCTGAGGATAGATGCTACTGTATTCTTCAATTATTTGTTGAAAATTTAAGTTTTTTGCCCAATCGCAGGTATTGATTGGTAATATACTACACAACATTATCCACAAGTAAGGTTTGGGGTGCACATTATTTGCCATGTTGAAATATATACTCCATGCAAAATGAAAAGATGGAAAAAAAATTGGGACTTCTCAGAGTAGAAAAAGAAAAATGTATGAGGAAACTTATGCTGCTTCCACCAATATGGGCATTAGGGATGATAGCTATCCGAATTAAACAAGAAGCACTGAAGAAGATAGCATGGTTGTGAAAGTTCTCTACACAATACCAAATGCAATACAGAAAATTTTCAAGAAGATTAGTGAGTGAACCGAAACTATGACAGTACTACCATCTGTTACAAAACGAATTGTAATGTGAAACGTTTGAAATAAATGAATTTCTTTCAGTAACTAACGAAAACCTCCAGCGAAATTCCTCTGTTCTAGCATGCAGTGAAATGGAAAGCAAACAATACGGAAATTAACAACAATAACAGGTGACAGCCTCTGACCACAACTACTACTATCCTGCTAGCACTGAGTAACAAACAGGAAGAGTATGATATCACATTTTTTTTAATATTCATCAAGAGGGGTGACTCAGGTGAGTAATAATGGATCGAACCTCCGTTGAGCAGGGATGGCTTGGACTTGGCAGCATCCTCAGCTTCAGTGAGGTACTCCTCCTGGCGCCCTCGTCCTCGTCCACATAGTCAGCGAACTGCAGGAAAGCCACGGACGGCTGCCCGGTACCCCCCTCCCCATACCAGGTCTGGGTCAGGGTACCCCAGCACGCAGACGCAGCCGAGCAGGAGCCAAGAGAGCGCCACCGCCATCAGCCAGGAACCAACCAATCGGGCGAGGCCGTGATCGCGACGTCCAGCAACTTGTTGGGTGAGGGCGGCGCACGGTCCTGGCCAGCCGACCGGGGGGGGGGGGGGGGGGAGTAGGCCCCGGGCGAATCGGAGCGGCAGTCGAAGGGGGCGGTGGCGGTGCACCATGAACACTTGTACTGAAGCTACAAAATTCTGCGGAATTGGGCGCGAGAAACACAAACCTGATCAGATCCTGGAGCTACGCACTGCAGATGAGAGACCGAGTGGGAGACGTACCAGCGCCGGAGGTGCATTGACGTGGTTGCCGGTGCTGAAAATCGTGGCCATGTTGAGCAGTTTATTGGAGTCGTAGGGCGCCAATCGGAGGACACCGAATGGCTGCGCAGTCTTGGAGGCGTCGTCATGTTCCCGTTGGGATCCGACCGACGTCGGGCGTGGGGGCATCCTCAGATCCAGCGATGGTTGGGCGTGGGGTGGGCGGCGTCGGAGTCCGCAACGAGGGTCGAGCGGGGGTGGCGCGGCATCGGCGGCGACGGTGGTGAGGGCGTGTGCGATGGGCTATGGAGAGGGACGGAGGAGCAAGGGTGGCGCACCATGGGATTGCGAGTGGGGAACGCCCCCTTCCTTTTTACAAAGCCACGGGTGGTGAGCGTCTTCTGGGTGGGCGTCTCCCATGGGGGGCCGCAGCGCCGTGTCACCCCGCCGCCAACGCGATGCCGATCTGAAAGGGAGATGGATCGGCATGGAGGGGGTCGCGAGCGTGGAGGGAGGCTGCGGGCGTGCGGGGCTGGCGGCGGGGAGGATGGAGTGGAGCTCGTGACGCGGTATCGCACAGACGGGAGTGAGGAGCGACTAAAAAAATCGTACGAAAAAATAGTCTTACTTCTGTTTTTTAAGTTGACGGAGATTAATCCTCAGTAAGCATGTGCCAAAAAAAAAAAGGCATCGGAACGAATTTATTAAGCCTAATTAATTTGTCATTAGTATATATTTACTATAGCACAACATTATCAAATCATGGACTAATTAGACTTAATAAATTTGTCTCGTAAATTAGTCTCAATCTATGAAATTAATTATTTTTAGTTTATATTTAATACTCAGAGCATGTGTCTAAACGTACGAAACTTAGCGGGTGAAAATAAAAGTCTGCATGAATTTGAACTGTGTGCCGACCGCGCCACGTCACGGGGACGCGTTGATACCAGCACACATCACAAACGACAAGGCCCGCACATCGCCATTGCTGCAAATGTCCTTTCCAGCGTCTCAGTCGTCACAGAAAAACATTACTGCGAATGATCGCTACTGCCAACCAATGACGGGCCCACTCGGTTTCAATCTGCTTGAGGAAAACTTTGGCGTCCGACGAGGCGACGACTCCGAAGGTGACCCCGAAGCCGAAGGCCCTCTTTGGTACAGATTCAGCCGGATCCGGCTCCTTCTGACACGAGCCTGACGAAACACTGTGCAAGCACTGTTTACGAAATCTGTTTTTCTCACTTATCTTCCTCACTCTCACTGACACACGTAGAGGTGCAGGAGCCAAAATTTCGAGCTCCACCGGTGAAGCCGCTGATTGTGACCGTCTGTGAGAGAGAGGAGAGGAGAGAGAAAACCAGCTCTAGCTACAGTGAATGAACAGTGAAACTGCAGGCAGAAGCTAGAGCTGCCTGGAGCCGTGCCAAACGGGCTCGAAGCCGGATTCTGGCCGAGCCTGGGCCCCCGGTAGGGACACCGAGGACAAGGAGGCGAGGCTTGACATGCACACCGTCAAGCAGTACTCCGATCCGGAGCAGCCTGGGCCATGCGATGTTCTCACTCCTGTCACCATCGGCACGTCAGCTTATCACTTTCATCTCGTCTCAGATCGAGTGGTCGAGAGATTCCAATGCCCGTGCAATGCAGAGCAAAATGCTGTAGGAGTACAACTAACTAGAGATGCCCTATTGCCATCTGAAGGATCCGATTCCCTTCAGGTTGACAGGGCCGTCGTACAAACTAAGGCCCTGTTTAGTTCCACTTCAAAATATCAAATTTTTCAAAAATTTTCGTCGCATCGAATATTTGACACATGCATGAAGCATTAAATATAAATAAAAAATAAAACTGATTACACAGTTTAGACGAAATTCACGAGACGAATCTTTTAAACCTAATTAGATTATGATTGGACACTGATTGCCAAATAACAACGAAAAGTGCTACAGTGACATTTCGCCAAAATTTTTCCCAACTAAACGGTACCTAAACTAAGAAGGTAATTAGAGCCAGTTTTGCCAGCTGGGAGGAACTGGAAGGCGTGCATCTCTACCTTTTGATGCGTGATGCCTCACATGTGAACGTGGAGCACCGTTTCTGTTCAGGCCTTTGATTCAGAAGGTAACACTTTTTATGTTTTCGTCCATTTGTTCTAAGAAATCGTACGGCCAAACTAGGAAACTCATATGCGCGTCTGGGCAAAGCCGGATGAGCCAGATGACGGGTAGTTCCTCGGCACGCCGCATGGGACGGCTGGGAACCGTCGGAGCGGAGCACACGGTTACATGGGTCGAAGTCGACGGCACGGTCATTGGCAAAGACAAAGACAGTGCCGTCAGGGAGGAGGTGGTGGAACGGCCGAAAGGGCACAGGTTGTTCTCGGCGTCGGGCTCCGTCGTCTCGTCCATAAACGGAAAGAACGTCAGCGCCGGCGCTGGCGCCACGTCATCGGCGTGCGGGTAGTACTCGAGGTTGGACTGCCGCCGCCCGCCGAGGATGAGCACGCGGCCGTCGGGGAGGCTCATGTCGGTGGCGTACCACCGCCGCGCGGCGAGGAACGACGGGAGCTCGACCCAGCCCGTGGCCGGGGAGAAGAGCCGCGCGACGCGGTCGCCGTTGGAGAAGCCGCCGGTCTGGAGGAGCGTGCCGTTGGGGAGCAGCGCTCCCGAGGAGCACCACGGGTTGGTGGCCAGCGGGTACGGGTGCAGCACGTTGGAGCGGAGGTCCAGGAGCACCGAGTGAGCCGTGCGGTAGGCGCCGTCGGCGGTGGCCGCGCACGGCGCCAGCGCGGCCAGCGAGATGTTGGAGGGCCCCGTGTCGGTGCGGTCGAACATCAGGACGAAGTCCCCCGGCAGCAGCTGCATGTGCATCGCCGAGACGCCGATGCTCGCATGGAGGAGCTGCCATTCTCCCTGGAACGACGATGACGGTGTGGTGGGCTCCTGCGACGGGGCATCATCGGCGCCGGCGGCATTGGCAATGCAGCTGGCAATTAGGAGGAGGTGGAGAAGCAAGGATCTTGGCTTGGGCATGGCTGCTGAGCATGCATCCATGCATGCCATCTTTAAGCCTTTTCATGCATCCTTGCGATGTTGATAAGCTAGGTGTAGGTGTAGGTTTGTAGCTAGCTTGTGTACAGAGTGTGTTGCGTTGCATTGTGATGGTACAGAGTGTGTTGCGTGGAGGGTTGGTTCAGGGAAGGTTGGAGGGACGAGGGAAATGGGGAATACGCATTTGATGCTTCGAACAGGGTTACACGATTCAAAGAGTCAGAAATTTCGGACCAGACTTCATTTAACCCGTCAAAATATTCATGTTTAGCTAGCATTTAGCTGAATCTTTGACACAATTTGATCAAGAGGCACAGAGACGAAACATATTGACCCTCCCAGAGCCCGAGCGGCGCTCGCCCAGGTGGCCATCCTCTCGTCGGTCTCCTCCCTGTCTCTACTTCCTTCGGTGCTTGCATCTGGCCGGCGGCGAGCAGACCCACCGCTGGTTGTTCCTCTCTCCATCTCCGCTCGGTACGTGCAACCCAGTGCCGTGCGGTAGCTGTTTCCCTCCGTTCGTGCGGTTTTTCTCTCGGTTCTGTTCGGCTGTCGGTCCTGATCGTGCGGTGCACCGCTCGGCAGTGTCTGGTGCCCTTCGGCCCAATTTCCAGTCTGTCAGGTTCGAATTTCCAGCCCTGTGTTTTTTTGTTTCATCCGTGGTTTGCGTGTTTGTGCTCGGATTTAAGTTCCATCTTTTGCGTTGGTTTTCCATCCATTCAAGGAACTTATCTAAGTATTCTCGTCACCAGTTGGCATGGATATTTTAGATTTGGGAACTTCTTTTGGTTTGCTTGTTTGGCGGTGATTTGAGGACAGTGGACAAATATTTCGAGAGAAATTTTACGGCTCCCATTCACCCCCCTTTAGTCACCGTTTTCGGTCCTTTATATTGCTACTAATTTAAATATCTGAAAAATAAAAGGAGCCTCGTTAGGAAGCTGCATTCTCATGGCACTGGCAGCATATATATGAACATCACTACGGGATACTGTGTATTTACCGAGTGTGAGTAACACTCGACAAATAGTGCTACACACTTGGCAAACTCTTTACCGAGTGTCACACTCGGTAAAGTGGACTCGGCAAACAACGACTCGGTGAAGTTATTTTACCGAGTGTCTAATATCGGCGCACTCGGAACAGAGATTTACCGAGTGCTGCAATGACACTCGGTAAACAATTATGACTTGACGGTCGTCAGCCTCCAAACTGACCGTTAACGGCGACTTTTACCGATTGTCACCAGCAGCACTTGGTAAATAAATTAGCATTTCGTGATTAAAACAATTCCGCAAATAAATTTTTTGAATAATGTTTACCGCGTGTAGCTCCTAACACTCGGTAAAAGAATAACCAATTTCGTGATTAAAACAATTCCGCAAATAAACTTCGAGAAATAATGTTTACCGAGTGTTCCCACTCGGTAAAAAGTAGTCAAATATTACCGAGTGGGGATGCGGCACTCGGTAAAAAATGGCACACTCGGCAAAATTCACAGAATCAGAACCAATTTGGTTATGTTCTCTGTTTTACCGAGTGCTGCACTCGGTAAAACTGACAGAATCTCTGTTTTACCGAGTGTTGCACTCGGTAAAATATGTCCACAGAATTTTTGTTTGTTTGTTTCAGTGCATATCCAGTCACAATAAGCAACAAAATCACAGGAAATTATAATAACATGACAGATAGGCAATATATATCACATATATGTCCACAAATGTCACATCCACTCACAATAACCAACATATGTCGACAAGCACCATGCAAAGTCCACAAACACCATCAACATGTGTCCAAAGTCCACAAAGTTCAACCAAGTCCACAGTTCAACATACAAACCCATCAAACAAGGTCGGATGGCCTGTCACGTGGTCGGAGGCCTGCGGAGAAGCGGAGTCAAGTCCAGGTCTTGATCACCCTGCATATCGTTGTTCGATCCAGCTGTAGAAGGTCCCTAGAATGAGATTGCACATGTGAGTTATCTGGATCAAAGCAAATTCTAAGGTCTAAGCTATGGTAGGTCAAACTAAGGTATAAGTCGAAGGTATATGACACGAAAGTGAAGAGTGCATCTAAGTGACTCACAGGAGTGCCGTCGCGCGGAGGTGGAGGCACCAACGGTATCATCGGCGGCGGCGGAGGCGGTGGAGGCTGGCCTATGCTCTGAGAAAAACGGGCCATGTACTCGTACCAGTCCTTGTGCGCCTGCTGGAAGGCCTCAAGCTGGGCCTGCACTCGCGCCCTCTCCTGTGCCAACTCGGCCTGGTGCGACAGCTCGAGGGCCTGAAGCTGGCTCTGTGAGGCTTGCTGTGACTCCTGCAGGGCTTCAATCTGGGCCTACAATTATTTATCACATAGTTAGAATGCAAATAAAGAACGAGTAGAAAATGAATGGACAACGAATGCAACAGAACTAACCTGGAGTGCTACCACCTGGGGCTGTGAGCGTGGTCGTATGGCCGGACTCGAACTCGTGCTCCGGGCTCTAATCTGGGCGAGTGTCTGAGTGTTGGCCGTGTCTATGGTGCTGTTGCCCATATAGTATCGCCCGTGTGGCTTACCTGGTCCCAACCTCATGACGATGTCACCCTCGAGGTCAGCGGTGCTCGGATCAAATTCTGACCCATGGATCTCTCTCGCCATCTCCGTGTACTCGCTGAGGCGCCTGTGCACGCTCGGGTTGCTGTATGCCTCGGGCGGGTCCTCCGCGTTGTAGACGAGGTCGGGGTCCTTTGCCTTGCCCTTGTGTGCCAAGGCATATGCCTTGAACGAGGCGCACTCCTGGCCGGGGTGGAACCGCGTCTGCAGGAAGAAGCACAACAATAAGATATTATGCATTCAGAAGTTAGCATAGCAACAACGAAATGAAATCCGCGTACATATCTGGCTGCATATTCCTTGAGGGTAGTGGGGCCTTGTTTGTGCGAGGAACCCTGCATCATCGCACGGCAACGTGAGCGTACGGCGTGATATTGCTCGTACTCCTCACTCAACCACTTGTCCACAATGGCCTCCCAGCAGTTGTCCATCCCCGCACACCAAGCAGGAGGCACCTGCACGTACACGAGCACATGACAAATCATAAATCAATTTCAGTGCAATTAATCGCAGACGATGTAATCTCATGTTTACCGTCAAGTATTGCTCCTTAGTCAGGGGCAGGTGCACTGCCTGCGCTCTGGTGACTCTGTGTCCTCTGCGGGCATGGTAAATTCTTCTACACAGGAGCTTTGTCTTGTAGAAGAGGTCCTGCACTCGGTGAACACAGACTCTGTTCACCACGTCATCCGCGTCCTCCCTACGTACTCCCTCCGCCAAGGTGTAGTAATCCTACAAGCAAATACAGTCAGTAATATACAATTAATGTGATGTTATTATCAGCATAGTGCGATGAACACGTACCCACAGCTCTTTCATCACCCAGTCGGCCTTGTTGTTATAACACTTGCCAGCTCGATCAGTCTGATCGCTGGCGGCGTGCTAGTGGGACCACTTCATGGCGGGCTGCACAACACCATCGATCCTCACCATCCCGGGGTAGTTTGCCCTGCACAGAAGACCCAGGATCCCATTTACTCGGCGAGAGTGACTCCCTGGGATCACCATTTCCCAATCCCTGCACAAAGTTATTGAGATTGAATATTAGTTTCTGTTATAACTTAAAAACCTGTGAAGTAGTGTTAACATGCAAAAATTACTTACTTAGTTCTGGATGGTCGAATCACTGGCCGTCTCTGTATGGGTAAGTCTGGGAGGCGCGACGACCCTCGCAGCCAAACCGTAGGCACCCCATTTTCCTCTGCCAGCAAGTCGGCATCCTCCTCGCGCTCAGCCCGCTCGGTATGCTTCTGATCGAAGCTTTTCCATGATTCACCATCGGACGGATGTATCATCTTGTCAGTGTATCGGCGTCCAGTTTTGTGCCACGTCATCTGTTTTGCGGATTCCTCGCTCATGAAAAGCCGTTGGATCCTCGGTATGAAAGGAAGGTACCTCAGGATCTTTGCGCCGACTTTTGTTTGCGTCTTCCGACCATCACTAGATTCTAACTCAATGTACCTAGATGCCTTACACTTCGGACAGTACTTATCGTCAGCATGTTCTCCCCTGAATAAGATGCATCCGTTCGGACAAGCATGTATCTGCTCGTACGACATCTTGAGTGCACGAAGGATTTTATTTGACTCATACGTGTTCTTTGGCAGAACGTGATCATCCGGAAGTAGGGTGCCAACTACTGTCAACAATTGATCGAAGGATTCTCTACTCCAGCTAAACTGGGACTTCACAGCCATTAGACGTGCAATGACATCCAGTTTAGAAACATTGGTGCGCCCGTGAAGGGGTTGTTGTGCCGCATCCAACATGGCGTAAAACGCCTTTGCGGTTTGCTCTGGCTCCTGCTCTGCACTTCCTTCATCGAAAGCCATGTCATGGTCATTTAACATTTCTGCCACCCCGGCTTCAGAATCAAACTCCTCGATCCGTTGTCTCACGACCTCTTCTCTCGCACGATGGCGTTCACCATGCATGGTCCACCGGGTATAGTTCTCTATAAATCCATTGTTGACAAGATCTTTAGTCATCTCCTCATATGTTTTCATTGTCTTGTTCTTACACTTCCTACAGGGACACCAGGCATGTCGCCGTCCGTTTGCAAATGCCTTCGTCATGAAATCATTGGCCTTCTCAATCCATTCATTTGTGTATTGACCCCTCTTCTGATAGCCCGTGTACATCCACTGACGGTCATCCATCCTAACATATAGACGATATTGCAGTTTAGAGCAATAAAACTGGAAATAAGATCAATTCCTCCAGTAAAAATAAGAATACAACATCAACAGAGGATGTGGATTCCTGCAATATTGTGCAGATGTCAACTTTGCGAGGAAAACAAAAGCCAGTCTGAAACTCGCAGATGCTTAACTCTATGGCATTGCTCAACGTTTTGTACTGGATGTTCAGCCAGAGGGCATGCACTTTGATTATGCTGTAATAACGCTGAATTTACTGGTCCTGATGCAATGCAATGGACTGGGGCTTTGTCCCTGGAACTCTAAAAAACTAGTAATATATATGTGGAATATCTATGTGTATCCTAACAACACCTTTCTATAGGTAAAGCTTTTGTTCATCACCTAAAGGTTTATGTTCCAATTAGTGCAGGAAAAATACAGTCTAACAAAGACAGGCAAACAGTTAAATCTTAGAAGCATATTGTACCTGTCAACAGAACTCCAGTAGAAATAACAACTATAATTCCTAGAAGCTTGATGCTAGGATTCTCCAACCTAGAAAATAGGAAGAAACTTTTAGATGTGCATATCATCGAAAACAATGGAGAAGAAAGAAAAAACGCTCAGAAATGCATGTTAGTTAGGGAGCGATCAGCAGTACTTTCAGCCATGGCTTATAAGCCAATCCAGCCGAAACGAACAGACTGTTTTATCTTTGCTACTACGATGTAGGTTCCAACAAAACAGCATGATAGCAATGGCTGCCTGTGCCTAGCCTGCCTGCCTGGCTGTACCGCCCTATCATCATCATCCATCCCAATCGCGCGCGGAGCAGAGCATACTTGCCCGCGAATTAAACTAGTGTCGTGATGAGCTGCTGCTGAATACTGATGATGATTTTGGGCGATGACTAGTACTGCTAATACAATTTATTTATTAGCATGATAAACAACCGTGAATTAGTAGAGTAATCCCGTTGGCTTTTGGTCGCTGTTGCTGGTCCATAGTACGTACAAGATTATGATAAGGAAGGGCAATTCAAAAGACGTGCGTGGACTGGGCTTTCTGGTATCTTTTCTCTTTCTCTAGTGCCCCGTCTCGATTGCGATAATAATGCAGATAATAAAGCAGCAACACTAGTAGCTAATCGACACACCACACCAGCACCTACCTACTTTCGCTAGGTGGTTTAGTAGTAGCAGTAGTATACAAATTTATTTACAAAGCTCCGTGCACGCTGGAACGTGATGGCACAGTACAGTAGCGTGTGTGTGTGTTTCGTTTAAGTTTCGGCCTCAAACGAACAAGCTGTTTAGCTCTATATATATATATATATATATATATATATATATATATATATATATATATATATATATATATATATATATATAGAACTACTGTTCTGTAGCTGGCTATAGAATAACTTATTCTGTAGCCACTTTAAGTTACGATAATTACTATGTTAATTTACGAGATTATAGTAACTCCTTACTAAGTGGTTTACTATAACGTTATGGTAAATATTCCCATGTGTTATAGTAATCCAACTATCGTAAATATGTATTGACATTATGGTAAATTAATATATAAAATTATGGTAAATAGAGGTGGCTACAGAATAACTTATTTTGTAGCCGGCTGCTGAATAGCCTCTCCATATATATATATATATATATATATATATATATATATATATATATATATATATATATATATATATATATATATATATATAGTTGTCAAACTTGTCAAGGTTTCAAGTTAGAAGAAAAAATGGCAGTAGATAAGGGCAGCCTTTTCTTGTTGCGAATTGTGCTCATCGTATCCTTAATTTGACTGCTCTGTACAAGCCGTAAGTACTACTGCTATACTACTAGTAGTGCTTGCAAGCTTCAGTTCAGCGCTTAGGTACACGACAAGAAGCTGGAGAGAAAAAAAAGGACAAAGAGAAGTTTCTCGATGGGAGATTCTTCTCCCTGCCTTCATCTTCTTACGGAAGGAGCTTATCCATCCAACAGGTAGTAAAAGAAGCCTATCAAAGTACTGTGACGCGCCACTGTCAGTTACTACCAACATTTAGCTTTTCATTAACAGCGTACTTCTACTAAAGCCCTTATCAGAATCACACACAGTCAAAAGTGCTGCAACTTGCAAACTGGCAGTGTCAAGAAACGTTCGGGGCAATCTGTGGATGGGATTAAACAAGCTCCCATTTGCAGTAGTCAAGTCGCCAATCTCCAGGTGCACGGGAAGTCAGGCATGCAGCTGGAACACGAACACCCACGCCGTTTTAGGCACAGGCTGTTTTATCTTTGCTACTACGCGGGTTAATTGAGCTTAGGCTCTTACAGATAAATAACAATCAACTCCATAAGCAAGTTAATATCTTCAGGGCATAACATATCTTGTTATCAGATGAAAAAATTAGAATATTATTGGGGACCACCTAATTGTCACCCATTGTCGTTAAGAAAAGAAAAAATGGTGCCCTCATTTCATTCTTCCATCAATTTGTGTCCTCATTCACCTGGCCACTGAGCCTTATCTAACATTACTTTATTACATGGCAATGCAAGTAAACTTTTCTCCCATCCCTTCTATTTCATACTAAAAACTCCAGTTGAAAAGGGGATACCATAATTCACTAGGTTATGGTTTGAAAGACTAGGCCCAAGACGAAGCATAGGGAAGATAGAAATGTTAGTTTGGTGTGCTGAAACTACGAGCACGCAAGCAATCCCCAAAGGTCCGTGGACGCCGAGCGCTCAGTCCGAGCAGCAGAAACGGCGGCCAGTGCAGGCAACGGGGGCCGTCCCGCACGGATCCATCCATTTCCATTCCATCGCATCACGGCGCCACCAGACGGAGGGGAGAGGTGGGCAACAGGGCAGGTACCTTGCGTCGACGGGAGCAGGCAGGGGTCCCTTGTCGCCACCGGTGCGGCGGGAGCACGTACGGAAGGGGAGGCCGCGATCAGGGGAGGGGAGAGAGTGCTCGCCGTCGCCGCTGCTGCTGGGGCCCACCCCACCCCACCTCGCGGGAACGGGAGCGAAGGAGGGAGCACGGGGCGGCGTCGGCGGAGGGGATCGTCGTCCGGTGCGCCGGTGCCGCTGTCTCTCTCTCCGTCTCTCTCTCTCTCCGTCTCTCCGGTGGCGGCGGCTGTGGGGGACCGCCCGGTGGCGGCGGTGGTGGAGGGGAGGAGGCGGCCGCGGCGGTGGGGAGGCGTGTGCGGTGTGTGTGTGTGTCTGTGCACGATTTGAGGAAGAAACGGCTTGTTGAATGCTTTTGTTTACCGAGTGCCTAGATGTACGGCACTCGGTAAACTCAAGCACCGCAACCCAATGACATGTGGGCCTGGTACATGTTTACCGAGTGCCCAGATCTACGGCACTCGGTAAACATAAGCATGGAAGCCCACTGTGGTAGACAGGTGGGCCGTGGCTAACCTTTACCGAGTGTTTGAGGTCACACTCGGTAAAAGTATCCATTATTTCATGCAAAACAAAAAAGAAAAAATGCCAATTTAATCCTAAAATTCACCAAACTTTCACATGAACTATTTCATGTCATCTATTTACTATCTAAAAAATTCCAAGTTCAAATCATAATGTTGAATTTCACTCTTAATAGAAATCCTACTCGTCATTGTGAATGTTTAGCGTCTCTTTGGGAGATGTACCGGTTCGGCAGCGACGAATGTAAAAATACTTCCAAAACGTTATGAAATTTTTTCTATAACATAGATGTATGCTTCAATGTTAATTCTTCCAATCTTGTGATTTATCGAGTTCGATTTTAATTATTACAATTAAATTTACACGATATGTACCTAATTTTCATAAAGAATGAAAATTTTGTGAAATATAGTAAATAAATCGAAATAAACACCATATTTTGGAATGGAGTACTAAATATCATATGTGGATAGAGGAAAAAGAATGAAGGGAAAAACAAGAAATTTGGTTGAATTTTACCGAGTGTTGCGCCAATACACTCGGTAAAAGATAGTGTTTACCGAGTGTATTGGCCCAACACTCGGTAAAATTTTCATGTTTGCCGAGTGTATGCTCATAACACTCGGTAAACATGTCATGCCGTGACGCCGTTTGGGGCACGGTTGCTATCCTAGGTGACGTGGCACGTCAATACCGAGTGGCTGTTTTTACCGAGTGCACCCCTTCGGTAAACTTGTAGTTTTACCTAGTGTCTGAAGTTACCGAGTGTGCTGACTCGGTAAAGAGGTTGACTACCGGGTGTTTATGTTTTCCGAGTGTTGGCACTCGGTAAGTACTGTTTTCCGAGTGCCCCGACTTTTGACACTCGGTAATTGTCGGGGCACTCGGTAACTACACAGTCTCCGGTAGTGCATTTAGTTGGCAACCTACGTACATTTTCAGGCTCACAATGAATCCGCAAGCCGGAATAAGCTGTATCATAACATTTGTTTTGTAACATGACGACTCACAACTTAATTATATGTACAAGGCTCTGTATTCTCAGGTGGTAACCTGCATCCACAGTAACACAGATTCGAATAAAAAAACTAATTCACATCACATCGCATTCTAGTCACCATGAATTTATTTGCAGTGTCCAACATCTGACTGCCTCACGACGACCCGCAGCGTAGTAATCGGCTCCATTGCTTCTTCTTCGGCCGAAGCGATGATAGCTCCAGCCTCCAAGGCTGCTTTTTGTCCATGCGGCGCTCCACCTGCAGGCGAGGTCTTTTATGCATTCTATAATCGATAGCGCTAGAGACGTATGTAGTAATAATAATAGTCTTGGAGTAGCATGCATACTTTATTGTTATTCCCTCTGTTGTTCCACGATGAATTCCCTTCAAACTTGCTCCACTTTGTCCAATAACACCTCCTCTGTTTCATCCCCTGAAACGGACCGTCTAGTCAAGTAACCAGATATTCCAATAGCAAGAAAGGTGCTCAGTATATGCAACATATAAAGCAGCAGTGTTGTGTTAATTTACCTGAAGCGTCGGCAGAGGGGCTGACGTTTGTCTTGAAGCTGAAAGGATCTATCGTGTCCTTCACGTACCACTTCCTTTCAATGTTGTTGTCATCATCATCTGCATATGCCTTGACCTGCTTGATATGGCTGAACTTGTCCCACTCAGGGCCAGACTCCCCTTCAGCTATGGAAGCGAGCAGGGAGATGTCACAGTCTACATGCAAATCCCTTGGGTTTACGTCCTGCAAGTATCCAGGGAGTGTTTTCATGTCGTAGTCCTCCAGTGTGAGTCTATGAAGTGCAGGCAAACCCTCTAGTACCTGCAACTCTGGGCACCCTATGATCCCGAGGTCCTGCAATTTTGGCAGATTGCTGATCCTCTCCAGGCTAGGACATCCAGCCACCTGAATTTTCAAATCAGAACCAAAGTTTTCCAAAGCGCTTGGGTGCTCATGATGGTGTGGTAGTAAGAACTCTGGCCCAACACGCTTGATGCCTGGGGCACTTATAATCTGTAGTAACTCCAAGCTTGGGAGCTGGAACAAGCCATCAGGTAGCTCTGTGCAATAAGGCAAGTCTTCCATGAATAGAATCCTCAAGCATCCAAGGGACACAACTGCTGTCGACGTCATCCACCGTGGAAATCGTTGACCAAAGTACCCTTTGATTGCTAGAGTTTCTAAGCAAGGCGGAGGGCAGAGCTCATCAAACACCTTCTCGATGTGTTGCTGCTCTTCCTGTTTCACCAACCGGTGAGCACCTCCACTACTACTAGTGCACTGTAAGTACACATAGCTGAGGCACACCTTTTCACCAAGCCTGGCTTTTATAGCAAATGAGGAAGAAGATACATTCTCCAGGCCATGTATAAGAAGACGCGTGAGCTGGTTGAGAGGTCCTAATTCTTCCAAACTACACCAATCACCCTCCACATGGGCTGGAAACCCCAATAATATCCTCAAATTAGTTAGGCTGCCGAAACCCCTGGGTATATTGTTTATACCTGAGTTAAAAAGGCTTAGATACCTCAGCTGCCGTAACTTTCCAATGCCACCAGGAAGCTTCACCATTCTTTTACAATTACGAAGGTCAATGCACTGCAAAAATTTCATCTTGGCTATTTTTTTTGGCAGCCTAGATGTGTTAGTGCCATGTAGGCACAAATACCTCAAATGTTTGAGTTGGACCAAAGATTCAGACAATGCATCAAAATTTCCATCTTGTATATGTAGGGTCCGCAAACAAGGAAAAGATGACAGTGAATCACCTGGGTTGATCTTTGTTTCCCCAACTAAAATAAGTGTTCGCAGTGATATATGTGCTTGTAGAGAACTCCACTCTAGCTCATTTGACTCTGATTCTTTGGATTTTAGTGATAACCGAATAACATTTTGTGGGTTAATGTTATTGGTATGGCCAGGCTCAGTTTTGTGAGCTATCAATGCTTCATCTCTAGTCAAATACTGAGCGAACGAGCGAACAACATCATGCATATTGCAAACTGTCTGGTCTATGTACCCTTGATCAGGCTCAAGAAGGTTCCTAGCTATTAGCTGGTCATAGTACTCTTTTCCTAACACTTCCAAATCCTGTGAGTTTCCATGAACAAATCCTTCCCCAATCCACATGGCAACAATACGGTCATACCAGAACACCGTGTTCTTTGGGAGGAGGGCGTAGTGCAGAAAGCAAGACTGCAACTCAGGGTTCAGATCTTGATAGCTCAGGTATACTGCATAGTTTAGCTCTTCAGGCATTTGAGATACTGGCCATGTAGAATCATTTAGGACATTTTTCCAGTCGCTTCGCCTTATGTTTTTCTGGCGGAGAAGGCCTCCTATTACTTTGACTGCGAGAGGCAAACCATCACATTTTGCTATAATCGACGTTCCAATGTCCTTCAATGCATCAACCTTTGGTTCATCATTGTTTTCATTTCCAACCACCTGCAAAGCAACTTAAGCTTGTTAATTGAATGGAATATCTAGATATAAATACACTTGGTCATAATCGGAAGCAAAATCAAGTGCTAAAAACGATAGTGTGTGCTGAGGCAAAATTCACGTGCGACGTTCTAAGCGTATGACCGATGTACCAGTCCACTAAAATAGATGGAAAAATCATCGTATATGTATATCACTAGGGTGCAATTAGGTGACGTCTTTGACTGTGTACAAGAATAGTGTTCTCATCAGTCACTATCATTACCAACTCTCGTCTACCTGATGTTTATAGTCACTCCAGTATTTATCGTATCTTTTATTTATTTTTTTCTTATTTTATTAAAAAAGGTTGTACAGTACGCCAAGTACTGACAGTGATAAGTGATAAAAAAGCACAAAATGTACGCCAGATTACTGCATCTTCACTGCCAGTAACCGACAATGACAGTATTTAAAATCAAGATCTCAACATTCTCCTGAGCATCTATACCAGCAGAGCTATACAACACTTGTGACTATACAACTATACAACACTTGTGACTATACAACTGATGCTATTCTTTTAACTACACAATTTTGAATCTTATATTGCATATTTGATACTGTGAATGATCTCAAATGAAAAGGTTGTTAACTGCAAAGTTTTAGATCGATCTCATCGACTACTAACTCTACTATTGACTTTGTCTCCATTCGACATCATTAACCATTTCAAATCCCATTGGTGAACTTACATATAATATTTTGATATGTAAACCATCTTAAATTAAAAAGTTGTAAACTACAAAGTTTTAAATCTTTTTGAACGTATAAAGCTATCTTATCAAACATCATATGAAAAAGTTATTACTTTTTCGTAAAATAGCCTATCACTGTTGGTTGTAGCCACAAACCGGCCACAACGGGTGGTCCTTCACTGCATGTTCGTGGCTATAACCAGCAGTGATAGTACACTGCCTGTCACTCACTTGTAGCCATGGTTTGTTCGTGAAAGTTCATCTATCACTGTCAGTTGTACTATCACTACCGGTTCCAAAGCAACCAGCAATGATGGTCCGACAATGATGGCTTGTGTTTGCGGTAGTGCTAGGTCCTATGCTACCCACTTGCCTATTAATAATGGTATGAACTATCATGTCAGCCTGCACTATGGCACTTAAGGCCATGTTTGGATGTTGTAGTATTAAGAGACGTAGTATTAAGAAACAACGATTTTAGAACCTATAGATGTGGTAAACCATGATTTAGCTACAAAGAGGTCTTGATATGAGTTTATAAAACTCTAAAGAGACTACAAATTTAGCAAAACTCTGGTTTTCAAAACCATAAAATTTGTTGCATCAAAACACTTCATACAACTCTAATAAAATCAAAGTATTTCATAAAAGCATGGTATTTTTCTAAAACTCCAAAAATACATCTGCATCCAAACAGGGCCTAAGATTTTGAACTTGCTACATTCGAAAATTGTATATGTAGTAGAAGTATTATTTTTATAAAAATATAGAATAATCAAAATTAAATTACCAGTGTTGATATGACATAGTATTTGAGTCAAATTTTATAAAATTATTTGAAATAAAAACTTATAAACTTTTTTGTCATGCCATAGTAATGTAATTTAAAATAAATTATCAGTGTCATTTATATGTGGTTTGTTAAGTAACAGTTTAGCACTTGATGATCTATTAACTAAAAATATCCTAATGTATGTACGTTTGATTGGTTGATATATTAACCCAACTTTATGTTAATAACCGAAATGTATAGCATGGATCATGGAGGATGCAAACTATACAGCCACGGTGTTGTCAGAAATTGGTCCTGCTATCGGCCAGGTTGAAGGTGAAAGAAGGAACCAGAGAAACCAGAGGATTTATTTTAACGAACATCTGTCCCTGCTGATGGTTCAGTAATTAACTAATCGGTCCCAATACAAGCCTACATGAAGCTAGTCCTCGTTTGAAACCCAAAGATTGGGTATATGATCCTAGAAAATAAATTCGTCCCTTTGTGACATTTGGTTTATTTTTTGATTCCAATTTGACACTATATGTTCAATTTCAATGCAACTTATCATGAGATTATTCATAAAAGGACCAAACACCCCTGGTAGAAAAACGAATGGACGGAAGTTAGGATCCAACTGGAAAGGTTATTAAAGTCTGCACATCTTGACCTGAAGAAGCTATGTTTTTCTCCCTTATTCATACTCTCTTGGATGCAGGTAAGCCTAATGTGATATCCCTTGTATCCTTAGCTTTTTAACCATTCTAGAGATGAGACAAGTGAGGCAAGTTACATGGACAATTACTCAAGTGTCTATGGTAAAACCTGTCAATCAGGATATATGCCAAAGGCCCCGTGAGTACTTTTCCTAACTTTTTACGCCATGTTCAGAATAGAACTTTTAAATCATTGATTTTATTTTAACATGTTTACAGGATCTAGTAAAATTATAATAGTTTGAAAAGGTTGTTAGAGAAAAGGATTAAAGTTACATATGTTATATGTTATTTTAATGTCTAACTCGATGAGATATTTAAAAAGTTACACTCCTATCACCTAATAATAGGACTTCTGAAAATTTAGAACAAAATAAATTAGGCAACAAGAGAAAGCCTAACATTCCCATCATTAAACAGTAATGTCCGGTCCTGATTGGCTTTAATAGTACAGGCTATAAATTGCGGATTCTTTATCAGACCGTGGAGGATGGGACTTGGTCTTGGAGATATTAAACCTAAGCACCAGACGCCCTTTGCAACGAAAGAGTTGAGGCTCTAAAGAGTTGAGGCTCTCAAAAAAATCTATAGAGTTGAGGCTCACAAGTATTAGTAACAATGTAATAATGCTTGTACATGAGCTCTTACGAAACGTCACAAGCACCTACAGTCATTTGTGTAATGTAAGAATTTTTTAAAAAAATATTACTACATGTTACTAACTTTATTATTGTTTGTAGTTTATGCTTATTCCTTTTAGGCTTTTATTTCGCCTGTTCTTTGTCATGCTCTGTGTTCATGATTCTTTAATGACATTTCACTACTATAGAAATGGATTTCGCCAACACTATTTTGATTCTATTAGAAACATCGGTAAAAATATATCACCTTCGGTAATTGAACCGTTGATAAAAATGGCTTTCACCACCATTTGTGGCAGTGAAAAACGGTTTTGAGTATATAGCTGGTCAGAAACCCTAGCCCATTCTCACTCCCTCACCGACACCCCACCTACTGACCACCTCTCTCTCCCTTACTCGAGCACTTCCTTCCTCCCCCTCTCTCCCTCACCAGCACTCCCTCTGGGCCCCCTCTCTATCCCATTGTAGCACCGCGGCCCAAAGATCGGATTTGCCATCGGCGCGGGGGCAGACACCACCCATGGCCCTCAGCAGCATGGCGGACGCCGCCCAACATAGAGATGGACCTCGATGTCACAATCCTGGCTGCTAGGGGCAGCTAGCGTAGACCATCATGGACGACTGCAGGCACACATGACACATGTATTTTTTAATTATTTTTATTCAACTTTCAATATCGATTTCAATGTGGCGGTGATGAAGGTGAGCATCACCGCCGAATCGCAAAACCGGTGGTGATGGTGGTTTCCAAGCAAGCGGTGATAATGTTTGTGTAGTAGTGTTTTGAAAGTGGTTTACAGACCATAGATTTCTAATATTAATGCTAAAACAAATAACTATTTTGTACAACCATGCGCATAAGGGCATCTTCAGTGTAAATTTTCTTTCTGTGGTTTCTAAGAGTGCCACATCATTTTATAGGTTTAGGTTGATGAATGAAATGATTCCTCTCAAGACACAATTTTATAAATAGATAGTAAAGCAAATGTGAAGAAAATGCGCAAGATTACCGACATCTGAATAGATAGTGTAGCAAATGCGCATGCATGAATGTGTAACAAAATAAAGCTATAAATTAACTTATACGGACCTGCTTCTTGAGTAAAGACCAGACATCTTCTTGCTCTAATTTGTTGACATGGTGGTAGGGCACCTCTGCCATCATGCCTTTGGCGACCATGTCATGTCTTGTGGTAATGAGGACACAACTACCTTGAGCTAGGATGCTTAATAATGGAGTTTTGAGGACACTCTCCCATGCATGGTGGTCCCAGACATCATCCATCACCAATAAAGTCTTGCAGTCCTTCAAGGCTTCCTTAAGGGTTCGCTCTAGTGCAGCCTTTGTGTTTCTTGGTGCTTGATGGTTTCCTTGTGCTTCAGTGATAGCTCTCTCTAATAGATCAACATCGCTAAATTCTTGATTGACACTCAACCATATTCTCTTTTGAAACTCTTGTTTGACAAAGTCATGATTAAAGATCTTCTTGGCAAGGGTGGTTTTGCCAATCCCTCCTACTCCCACAATAGCATAAACCATAACATTTTTGTGTTCATGTACATTTTTGTCCTTCTTCGTGAGCAAATCCACAAGATTTCTTGTGTCCTCCTCAATCTTCTCACCAACCACACCTAACTCATCCTCCCCTGTTGTCTCACGCCTAGTGCGAAGGGAGGATTCTACCTTTTTTGTGTTGTCCTCATAAGATGCAAGGTTAATGAAGTTGAAGGTTTTGCTACGCTTCTCAATGTCATCTAGCCTCTCATTAAGACTTTTTATGCGATTACCGATGACATGAGCATGGAGAGGATTCCTCATACAAAAGAGCAAGGGATTGAAGCAGCCCATATCACAGCTTCGACCCTGTTCCATCGCCTTGAGCTGGCACAAATCAAGGATGTTGGTAGCATCATACATGGCATTCCTAAGCTCTCTCACCCATGATTTCACACTCTGGTCGCTGATGTTCCTCTTGTCAGCATCGGCGAGGAACCTCTTAAGGTCCCGAAGCTTCATCCCCATCTTTTTTATCTCATCGGGAACACCTAAGAGCAGATGCACCTCTTCTTTAGCCATCTCCAACAACATGTCTTGGAGGTAGGATGCTAAAGCATCCAGTACCACCGCCATTTTTGCTGCTTCAGTATCTACAAAATCGAAATTAGATAAAAAATTACGTGTTTCATTTTAAAGGAAAGGTAATCTTGATGGTAAAAGTACCGAGGCCCCTATAACCTTGGCACTATTATTCAAAAGGGAACACTGCAACAGTAGATAGGTACTAGAATAATCACATTTAAATGATAACTGAGTACTTTTGGTACCAGATCTGGTGCATAGTAGCAAGCTAAAATGATAACGGAGTTAACAAATTAATGAGTAGTAGCAGACGAGAATATGATGAAGTTTGATCTATGGATGATGTTGAAATATTATATACTTGGGCACCTAAAAATCGAAAGCAGCTACACCAATCTCAAGCCGTCACCCTTGTGTGAGTATATTTGTGAGTGGAAGAAGAGTATAATATCTCCAACAAAAACTAGAAAGAAAGAAAGAAAGAAAGCGGATGGAAATAAAAATAGAGAGGGCCGGGAAAGACTAGGCATATGCACCTTGATTTGCAGCGGGGAAAAGAGAATTAATGATGTGTGTGTCCTTCGGTTCCGGCGTCAAGGAAACGGACCTGTTGAGCAATGGCTGGAACTGGAAGTACGTAACGTTTGACCAAGTGCCGGCGTGGTTTGCCTAGCAGTTGCACGGTTGGAGATGCCTGGATCTGGCCTCTGGCTCGGTGTGGTGTGGGCTACTACTCTGCTTGACGGACGCTGGAGGAAGTGGGAGTAGGTGGTGTCTGAATGGCTGAGGGCCGATAGCGAGGATTGTGGCTAGCCGGCAACAGAGGCGTGAGCTAGGAGACGTGAGGTGTGCCTACGGTGGCTACGCTGGGGCTGCTTTAGTTGGTGAACGAAGGCGACTTTATTTATTGTTGGGCATGGCCACCTAGTTAACTGAGCTGGTAGTGGCAGAGAATTTTTTTGTTTTACTCTGAACAACTTCAAATATAAACACACACACACACAACCACAAGGTAGAGGAGAATGTTTATATATAGGGATTTTTGTCCACAATAAAAGGAAGTTTGTAGCACACCATGATTTTGTGTTTTGTGTCTCCAGCACACCTAAGCAAATAAAATGACTAGCTAGCCCACGGGCCCACTCTCCATTCCCTTTGCATGCATTTAATTTCTCCGTCCCTAATCTCCTTTTCCCCCTCTGGTGGCCAACCATCGTGATGTTGGCTTCGACCTGGCACACTAGATCTCTCCTTTGCCGATGAGCAGTAATATAGATGCCACACCGCCCAGCAACAACAGGGTGCCACCCAGGCCCATCAGCGAAGTGCAATGAGATTTTTTTTTGTTTGTACCAAAGAGAGACTCTAGAAGTTTCTAGCCCCGTCGCTGGCTACTGCAATTTGTCCATCATCAACTTCTAGCGCTCGAAATCCCTACCTCTGGCTTCGCATATTTTTTCCCTAACCACTCCACCTCTAAGATGTTTGTGTTTTTTGAGACCATAAGACGTTTGTGTTCTTTTGGGATATTCGTCCTCTCCATTTTATGTCATATGGTTTTGAAATGAGTATTTGGGATATGAAATGAATTCAAATGAAAATTTGTCAACTACAAAGTTTTATAACTTTCCGAGTTCTACAACTTTGGTTTTGGTCATTTCTCCATTCGAGGTCATTTAAAGAATTTCAATTTCAGATGTGAGGAAATTCAACCGTAGTTTTCCTTGGACAGATGATTTCAAATGAAAAAGTTGTCAACTACAAAGGTGCAAAACTTTTCAAGATCTACAACTTTTGTTTTGGGATTTTCTCCATCCGAGGCCATTTAAAAAGTTCGAATTTTGAATTTGAGAAATTAAACATAATTTTTGTTGAATAGATGATTTCAAATGAAAACGTTGTCAACTACAAAATTGCATAGCTCTTCGAGATCTACAACTTTTGTTTTGGTCGCTTCTCCATCTGATATCCTTAACTACAACTACACACCCACTTGTGACTATAGAACATATGGATTGCTTTGGTATTAACTTCTATGAAATCTTGCAAACCAAATAGAGAGACATCATAACGACTTTAAATAAAAAAGTTTCAATCTACAAAGTTGCATAACTTTTCAAGGTCTACAACTTTTGTTTTGGTCGTTTCATCATCCAAAATCCTTAACTACCACTACACACTCACTTGTGACTATAGAGCATACGGACTCCTTTGACATTAACTCTATAAAATCTTGTGGTGTATATTAGACATTCAAATGATCTCAAATCAAAAAAGTTTGTACTAAAAAGTTGTAGATCTTCACTACACCACAACACCGCTTCACCGTCAGACATCTGACGCTAAAAATTATATTTGGCGATGGATGATATGATGCTAAAGATAACTCAGAGACCATCTGACGCTAAATCCTCATTTAGCGATTTAGTGTCTGTCGCTATAGGCATTCATATTTAGCGTTGAACCGTCTGTCGCTAAACATATGTATACCGTTCCTCTGTCTGTCGCTAAAAAATAAGTGGGCCCACCTAGCTCGAGCGCGCCACTTATATTGAGCTCCCGCGCCCAGCTTACATCGACCTCGTGGACATATTTTAGCCGCCCCGAAAACCCTAGCTCCCAAATCCACCGCCAGCCGCCCTCTCCCTCTCTTCCCCCACGCACGCCGCCCTTCCCTCTCTTCCCCCACGCACGCCGCCGCCCTCTCCCTCTCTTCCTCTCTTCCCCCGCACGCCGCCCTCTCCCTCTCTTCCCCCACGCACACCGCCTTCTCCCTCTCTTCCCCCACGCACGCCGCCCTCCTCTCCTAAGGCCGGATCCACGCCGGGGCGACCTCCTTTCAACTCCCGCGGCCTGATCTACGCTAGGGCGGCCTCCCTTCAACTTCCTCGGCCGGATCCACGTAGTAGGGACTGCACTTCTCTCTCCCCGACTGGATCCACAGCGTGCCCTTCTCTCTCCCCTTCCATGCTCAAGCCAGCCGCCGCACAGCTAGGAGACCGGCGCGATGACGGCCCGAGCAAGCGACGGTAGGAGATGGTTACGCCACCGCGGCATCCCTCACCGGCGCACGCGCGGAGCCAAAGCTGCACGCAGCACCGTCGAGCGGCACCGCCATGGCGCCCTTTGCTGGACGCGCGCACGCATGCGAGGAGCCTCACGGCGGCGGTGGCGGTTCCTGATGCGCCGGCGGTGAGCTCTCAGACGAGCCCATCGACGCCGTCTTAGGTGAGCACTAGGCCCATTTCTTAATCTTGGGGTTGGGGATTTGGTACGGGATTTGGGGAATTATGATTTAGGGTTCAGATTTTGGGATTTTGTTGAAGAAATGGGGCTTAGAAAATGAAATAGATTTGATTCATGTGAAACTGGAGGGAGGGAGGTGATTGTTTACATTAGTTATAGTTGATCTAAGGTTTCAATTTAACCCTTTGCAGTGATTGTTCATTCACTCAGATGCCAATCGAGAAGACATATCTGCTTTGTCGTTCCTTACCTCAGCTTCTATACTCCGTGTACTCCAGGTACAACTTTGCTTAGCTTTGGATTTCACAATATTCTGGACAAGTAATATTAAGTATATACCAACATGATATTTGCATGATACGCCTAACAATAATGAATCTATGAAAATGGAATGCCAAAATTTGATATCATACACAGATATCAAACTGTGTTCACCCTAAAGAAATCTTTTATATTGGGCCATCTATGCTTACCAATTTATATATTCATTTGCTATGATGCATGTGTGTGCTCTGATGGGACGGTCCTGACAGCTTAGCCTTAGCTAGGAGGGTATGCAGCATCAGGGGTAATAAAACAAGCCACTACTCGTTATTCCTATCTTTGATCCTGTTCAACCATTAACTCTGATCCATCAATCTGACTTTTAAAAGAGTGTAAATGGCATCTGGGATGGTATTGTGGTGGAACTCATGATCATTCTTCACATTGGCTTGGTATGAACTTATTGCCTGGAGTGGACCTCATCTAGTAATGTGCAGCAGGACCGCAGGACAAAACGGATCCCTAATATGTTATACGGCATAATTGCATGATATGTGCAAATTCTATGATGAATTTTCTAACCTCCCTCTCATTCTTTTAGTCGCTCAACAAGGACATGGGATAAATCTATAATGGTTACGCTCCGCCACTGCGTCCAGCAGCAGGTGGTTGAGATGCTCTTAGCTGATATGGACTGTTTTGAAGTTTCTTTGAGTTGATTACATGGTTTAGTTGCATTTCAGCTTTCTGATTACTCATAATATGTTCTGGGTATTGTTCACTACAACTTTGGCAAGATTGGTTTCCCCAAACATCATCTATATCCTATACTAGAGACATCAATGCAACTGATTGCATTTCCATGGCAAAGATTGTATCTCGATCTCTTTTTTGTATATTCATTAGTGTTTCATAACCTAAACCTAAAGTCCTAAACAACTGGAGCTGGAGTTTTAGTTTGTAGTTAAACTATTCTTCTACCAATTTCCTTGTATAATCCTTATGTCGTTACGTGATGAACTATTAAATTGAAATCAAGAGGGTACGACTTACAGTCTTTTATGTAAATAAGGCAGTGCTCATCATCGAAATTTAAAAGTTTGATCAGTGAAATGAAATTTCCTTGTCATCTTTATCATGGACTTATGTCTCATAGCACCCCATTAGTAAGTAGTGTTACTGCAGTCAGTTGTCATGTGGAAAACATCATTGTCCAATTGTTGTGTCAAATAACTATTGATTTTTTTTCACAGAGAAGTATCAGCTGCTGCTAATGCACTTATTTTGCCAGGGAAATCTTATGTGCTTGTGAGCTTTGCAGCTCAGAAACCAGATGCAACTGTCTTCCTATCTTCAGGGTCAGAAACAAAACCTGGTATGATGAAATGCCAACTAATTCCTTTAATTATGTGATATTTTCACAGATGCTTTTGCCTCTTCCATTAGATAAAAATTTTATTAAAATAGTGCTGCATGTCTTCATTTTTTGTTTCTTGGGTTAGTTTTACAGACCATATGGGCATTGCATTTGATGGCTTGCTCTCAATGTTTGTTTCTTGCCATTGGGTGAAGCATCAATTACTGTTTCTTGTATATTGTTAATATAATGGCCCTTCTGCTACAATAAAAAAATATTATATGTAAAGTCATATTGAGTTTTGGAAATATTTTTTTCCCGCTGTGTTACCATGGTAGTGAACTAGTTTGGGTGGTTTTGATCTATAAGGAACATACTGAAATAGGAAGAGGAGAAGCAGGACATGATTCCCATCTTTGAAAGAATATTATCTCAAAGTGTCTACATGGAGATAAGGCACACTTATAGTTCTCTGTTTATTGAAGGATAGCAACTGAGACAAAGTAATATCTTGGGATATGTTGTTGAATATAACAGTCGAAGTGTGGAAGTTGGATCATATGCCTGCCAACTGATGAGAATATGTCAGCCTTTATTGTTGTAATTCTGATGAATCAGTGTTATTCCACATGGCATATAGTTTGACTTGATCATGAAAACAACTGGCATGGAAGCTATGCAGTGGCAGATCTATGTATAACCTGTGGGGCCACCTGGCCCCACATGTTTTGCCAAAATACATTTAACCTCCTTCATGAAACCTGCAATTTATATATATGTTAATTGTGTAATTCTTGCATTAATTGACTTAAAATCAACTAACTTGGGCCCACTGTTTTTGAATTCTGGATCTGCCAATGCTATCATTTGATCATGTAAAACATGGAAATTAGTCTAAATCAATATTCTCTTTCTTAAGTTGGTGTGTGACATCTGTAGTAAATATAATTATTATGTTTAATATATTTTTCTAATGAAGCCCATAAAGAAAACAGAGCTAAAGATAAACATACTCTACTTATAATGGTTTTGGCAATACTAGAGGAAAATACCCATTACCTTCTTGTGTTAGAGGCACTATTTTGGCTTTTCTAACCTGTTATTCATGTTGTATGCTCTTTTTTATGCAAATATTTTTCACACTGACAAACAAATGGAATACAGTGGGGAAGATTTCACGGCGAGTCTCCTTAGTTCATTATCCTAAACCTGAGGAATTGGCTAAACCAAGTTTTGGGAGTCTTACTCCTAGCAGTAAGAAATCTGCAGGTAATTCTTTATTAACATATGTTTTCTTCGCTGATCGCACTTTTCTACTGCTAGCCAAGTTGGGCAGGATATTGCATTGCAGATTACTGGTTGAACTTGGGGTATTTCATGGCTGGCAGTTTAATCTTGTTACCGCTTGGTTTTCTATTGAAGTTCTTATTATCATAACTTATCAACAAAGGAAAAAGACAAGTCTGGTCCAACTGTATTATCATCTCTGTTGGAAACCGTTAGGCATACTACCTTCTTGATTTATGTTTTCAGTGCTAGTTGGAAAAAAAACTGCTCTTTTATCCTTAGAAAAGTAGATACACTATAAGATTATGGTACAGGCATAATTTTTGTTGTGTACACCATCACTGCCAGCTCATCTTTCCGCTTTTCCTCGATCTGTATGGTGTTTCAGGAGCCGGAGAAACGGAGAGAAGAACTTGAGGCCTTGTTACTTGTTGAGCGGTCTGAATTGGTCTGAAGGCTGACCACAGTGATCTAACAAGTTCTCTTCCAGTGTAGATAAATGTTTTTTTCCTAACGATAGCATACTGCTTGGTCCAGGCCATGAGTCATTCATCAGAAATCACTTTGTTGGAGTGTATCTTCTTTAGTTCCTCTGTGAGTGTTTGGACTTGGTCATAAATGAATCTATTTGTATGAGAAATGTGCACAATGATGTTACTTTTGTATTAATTTGCAACCAAATGGCCTTTTATTTTTTTAAAATGCATTTAAATGATCTCGTCAAACCATCTGTCGCTAAAAACATTTGTAACTTCAAATTGTCTATCGCTATAGAGTACTAGCAGGCTATCTGTCGCTAAAGAGTAGCAGCAGACTATCTGTCGCTAAAAAAATTCAGGGCAACGGACTGTCTGACGCTAAAAGTACTGTCTGACGCTAAAGATGTTTAGCGACAGGACTTACAGCGTCTGCAGAAGTCTGTCGCTATAACTTTTTAGTGTTAGACTGTCTGTCGCTGTAGCCGCTTTTAGCGTCAGACCGTCCATCGCTAATCTTGGTGTTGTGGTGTAGTGCTTGTCGAGTACTACAACTTTGGTATAGTCTTCATCAGACATCAAATGAGAAAGTTACTAAGTTCATATCACTACCGAATCAAGCCATGAACCGGTAGTGATAGTATCACTGGTGCTTTTAGCCAAAAACCGCAGTGATGACCCAATATCATTGCCGGTTCATGGCTCGATCAAACTGGCAGTGATATCTTTGCCGGTTTTAGCCACAAACATGGTCCAATGTGGAAATGAGTCAAAGGGAAGAGAGTGTCAAGGGCAATATGGTCCTTTGACTGGGCATGGTGTGTCATGGAAAAAACTAATGTTTTCGCAACGTGTTTGTGACTAATTCATTGAGCACAATGCGCTGTGCGCAAATCCACTCTTTCTGAGTGTCCCAGGGACAAAAATCCCTATAAATATCAACAGATGAAGCAACCACACCAGAAGGGAACAGAGATGGGGACAACATGGAACTTTTGTATAACTGGAAACCATACAACATATGGTTGCAATCAACTCTGAAATTACGAATAGCTTATGATCGGCCCTTTATATCTAAAAAAAATGATCGGTGGCTGGTCCAATGCGACCTCTAGGGACTAGTTCAGATTATTTATTTATTTAAAAGAAAGAGATCGACAAGTGCTGAATATGGAGTGCTTACAATTACAGAACAAGATGATCGACGAGCTCGCTCGCTGGCAGCTGTCACCTGGCACCGATCGGACCTGTGCGCCCTGAGAATAGATCGACAGAGGGGAATGATTGGATCAACAGATGAAGCAGACGAATGAAGCAAACCAGAACGGAAGAGAGGAAGGGGGCGACATACAATTTTTGTATAACTGGAAACCAGGATGATGGGTATCTTCGCCGAGCAAATACGGAAGAAGTTAAAAGATGGGGTTTGAATCAAAACGAATGGCTGCAATCAGCTCTGCAAATAAGAATGGCTTATTCGTCAGTGGTTCGTTCAATGCGATCTCTAGGGAGGGTCAATATTTGAAATAAAAGAAAAAGAAACAGCTCGAGGAGAAGTGCTGAATCAATATTGGGTGCTTACTGCTTACACAGTTACCGATGAAGACCACAATGATGGGTATCTTCGCCAAACAAAAAATGAAAGTTGGGTTTGAATCACAACGAATGGATGCAATCAACTCTGCAAAAACGAATGGCTTATTATTCGTCAGTGGTTGGTTGGCTGAATACGACCTCTCTAAGGGAGGGTCATTCTTTTTCATTATTTCAAATAAAAGAAAAACAGACAGATCGAGCAGAAGTGCTTACAGTTACCGAGCAGGACTGCAAGACGATCGACGAGTTCGCAAGCTCGCAGCTTGCTCCTTCCGATCCGAGGCTCTCGCGCCCGGAGACGAGAGTGGACGGATCGATCAGCAGAACAGTGATGTGTGTGACATGAATGAATGAATGAATGAGAGAGGCGCGTAGAAGCAGAGGAGGCCTGCATGCTTTATACACACACTGCCTACGACGGAGGGGAGAGGACGCTTGTATCCACCTGGAAGCAAGCAAGGGATACACTTTCTGACGGGTCACGAGACACGAGGGCCCGGGTCGCGTTAGCTGCGCGCCCAGGAAGGAATGTATCCTGAGTGCTTTTGCTTTAGGCCGCGGCGTTGGAAGCATGTTGCAGCGATCCATCCTGATGTCGTGTGAGGGCTTTTGCTTTTGGCCACTGGAATTGGAAACGGCAAAGCATATGTTGCAGCAAGAAGCAAGGAATATATACAAGCTGGTCATGTGCTTTTGACCATCTGAAGCATGTTGCTTTAGGCCGCGCAGGGAACCATCAGAAGCATGTTGTTGCCGTGCAATGCAGAGCAAAATGCTGTAGGACTACAACTAACTAGAGATGCCCTATTGCCCTGAGAAACGCAACAAGTAGGCAACGCCGTTAGGAAAAAGCAAAGGATGGCCAAGGATCCGATTCCCTTCAGGTTGATAGGGCCGTTGCACAAATTAAACTAAGAAGGTAATTAGAGCCAGTTTTTCCAGCTGGGAGGAACTGGAAGGCGTGCATCTCTACCTTTTGATGCGTGATGCCTCACATAGTCACATGTGAACGTGGAGCACCGTTCAGGCCTTTGATTCAGAAGGTAACACTTTTTATGTTTTCGTCCATTTGTTCTAAGAAATCGTACGGCCAAACTAGGAAACTCATATGCGCGTCTGGGCAAAGCCGGATGAGCCACATGACGGGTAGTTCCTCGGCACGCCGCATGGGACGGCTGGGAGCCGTCGGAGCGGAGCACGGTTACATGGGTCGAAGTCGATGGCACGGTCATTGGCGAAGACAAAGACAGTCGTTATCGGCGTCTGGCTCCGTCGTCTCGTCCAGGAACGGGAAGAACATCAGCACCGGCGCCGCGTCATGCGGGAAGTAGCTAGTCGAGGTTGAACTTCCGCCGCCCGCCGAGGATGAGAACGCGCCCGTCGGGGAGGATCATGTCGGTGGCGTACCACCGCCGCGCGGTGAGGAACGAGGGGAGCTCGACCCAGCCCGTGGCCGGGGAGAAGAGCCGCGCCACGCGGTCGCCGTTGGAGAAGCCGCCGGTCTGGAGGAGCGTGCCGTTGGGGAGCAGCGCCCCGGAGGAGCACCACGGGTTGGTGGCCAGCGGGTACGGGGTGCAGCACGTTGGAGCGGAGGTCCAGGAGCACCAAGTGCGCCGTGCAGTCGGCGCCGTCGGCGGTGGCCGCGCACGGCGCCAGCGCGGCGAGCGAGATGTTGGAGGGGCCCGTGTCGGTGCGGTCCAACATCAGGACGAAGTCCCCCGGCAGCAGCTGCATGTGCATCACCGAGACGCCGATTCTCGCATGGAGGAGCTGCCATTCTCCCTGGAACGACGACGGCGTGGTGGGCTCCTGCAACGGGCATCATCGGTGGCGGCGTTGGCGATGCTGCTGCCGATCAGGAGAATGTGGAGAAGGAAGGATCTTGGCTTGGGCATGGCTGCTGAGCATGCATGCATGCGATCTTTAAGCCTTTTCATGCATCCTTGCGATGTGATAAGCTAAAGGTGTAGGGTGTACCGAGTGTGTTGCATCGCATTGTGATGTTGAGTTGGGTGGAGGGTTGGTACAGGGAAGGTTGTGGGGAAATGGGGAATACGCATTTGATGCTTGTAACCGGGTATGCGATTTAAATTGTACAAAAATTTTGGACTCAACGGAATTAGGTGAATCTTGCAATTTTTGGACCTGCATTCATTCTGTTGACCAGTGAAAATATTCAGGTTTAGCTAATAATTAGCTGAATTTTTGCCAAAAATCAATCAAGAGGCCGGCATAATTAAAGAGGAAACTAATGATTAGAAGAAGTTTGCACTTCTACGGTGAAAGAAGAACTTGCGAGTTTGTTTGAACTTTAGACACTAGACTAAAAGTTCAAATTTTGTTCAACTTTTTGACTGATGCGATGTTGTTTTAGCCCTCACTGAAATAGGTGAATTTTGCAGAAATTCAGATGTTTCGGACCAAATCCCAGAAATCTCCCATGACAAAACCACTCAATTTATAAGAGCTCAATTGTGATGGCCGACATCCTGTTGAGGGTCCTGAAGGACCTGGATGACACCATTTATCGTAGTCTGGGATAGAGTACAACACATTGATACATAGGGTTACAATAGAAGTGGTTTACAAATTAGAGTGGGGAAGTATAATTTAATACAGTAACTTGATTCAAATAATAAGTAGTTCAAACCTACCTTGAAACACTCAAAATCAAGCGAGCCGGTAAAAGGATGTTCATTACGCTTAAGATCAACATGAGAATTGAGAGATGTTAGAGCTTCTTCATGGGATTAAGAATAAAATGATCCCCTTTTTGTAGCTAGTGATAATAAAGATTGAAGGCAAAGAGTAAACTCCACCAGACCCATTTCTAATCTCCTTACTCTATTTTTTTATTAATTAAGAAAACCACCCCCTTAACCCTCAAAGGCAGATCAAATGAACGCCCCTTCCCTTACCCTCCCGGCAAGCAGTGGTGTGTAGTGGCTAGAGATGTGGCGAAAGTGGCGGTCACGACGTCAAGGCAGCAGCTAGAGACACCACGACCAAGAAGGCTGGAGGTGGCGACAAAGGGCCACATTGGGGAGTTGTGTAGCGCGTGGGCTAATAACTGTTTCACTGTGCTAGGCAGTGAGCGTGCGGGCCGGCCATTCTGCCGAGTCAATCACCAAGCCCAGGAGCCACATGGAGGGCAATTGGGTGATCGGCGGGCAAGCAGCGCCGACCTCCACAACGGTGAGCAAGGCTGGCCACCATGTGGGCTTGCCGTGTTGGCCTCCAACCATGTCGTGACATGGGTGGGCGAGACCAGGAGAGAGACCACGCTAGTGATGGCTATGCCCGGACAAGGCCGCTCGCTTGACGGAGTACGAGGGGGTGCACGTGGTTATGGCTTTTGAGGGAAGGGAGAGATGAACATGAGAAAAGAGAGGAGAGATGAAGAAGGTGACAATAAATATGACCACTAACACGAATGGAAAGGGCATGAATCTTTTCTAAATATGATGCTGTACACTTCTCTTGTTTTCTCAATCTAGTAGAGATGCTCAACTATAGTGTATATATGGTCACTATCACAAAAGGAAGTCTATTAGCAGGGGCGAAGAATAGGTAAGGCCAACTTGTGCCATGGCCGTGCCTAAATTCTTAATTCTTCTTAATAAACATACACACAGTAATCCATGGTTAATTGAGTTCATGCATCATGCATGTATTGTTAGTGGCCCCCTTTTAGGATGTTGTTTAAGCTCTGCCACTGTTAGGTAGAGTGGTGAGCTGTAGTCGTTACAGATTCGCATAAGTTGTTAAAAATGAATTTTCATTTTTCTTGTTAGGTAGAGCCCCCATTTTTCTTATATTGACGCAAGAAAATGAAGCTAATTTGGGTGTATTGACAAGCTTGTGTTCTTGATAATACAAATTAAACTGACAATTGCTAGTGGTCAAAATTGTTAGTGCTCCCCGGTACAACTTTAAGATTAGTCTAAATTTCAGAAAAAAAATAATTTAGACCGACAGCTGTTAATCATAGTACATATAGTATCTTTCGGAATAGATCACCAAGAGCTTGAATTATTATTGGTTTGGAGTTCGCACAGGCTCATGGCATGCATGCCCATTGCTGTCACGCCCTTAAGATGACAAGCATTTGGAGTTTCATGAGTAGATACATATATATAGGTAGGTCACTTGGATAGTTGAGAAACTGATGGTAAGAAAGAATATATTATACAAATACAAATGGTTTAGGACATCTTTATAGTTTATATATAGTGCAATACTTCAACTAGCATTTTGTATTAGACTTGTGTCCCTGTACAAAATTCCTTTCACCAAGTCTATTAATATGCGTAGTAATTTTGTCATTATTTAATTGGCAGCAGGCTGCATTTGGTTCATGTCCACAACTTTCCACACCCCAAGTCAGTAGAGTTTATGCGAGAACTAGCATGCGAAACTTTCTTAGTCATATGCACACATATTATAGTCATTTTGGAGTATATTATTCCTCAAGATTGTAACTATATTGCTGATTAATAACAAAGGCCCTCTCTTCTCCGCCAAAAAAAGAGATGCTAAACTTTGCTACAATCATGGCACATGATTTCTTGGCTATAATTTTTGTGAATGCGGTAGTTTCTTTAATCTTAATTTTCTTTGAACTTTGTGGGAAAGCTAAGCATCAACCAAATAGGCCATCAGTTTGTTTTGTGGCCAAAGGTTTAGCATGCCATGCATGCTTTATGCACGGGCATGGCTAGTGCCTGGACGTCTGGACGCCCGCGCCCGCGCCGGTAACACCCTAAAATTTACAATAATTTTTAAATAGGAGAATTCGATTTATCATGCATTTTGGTGGGCACTTGAATTTAGGAAAATAATAATTTTGTTAAAAATAAAATCAAATATAGGTCAACAAACATGTATGTGCATCATGCTGCTGCATATTATTTTATATTGCTTGGTTTGAATTTAGATTTTAAATTGAGTTGAAATTGCATTTTGAAATTGCTTTGGAAAAAAATTGGAAAAAGAAAATGAATTTCCCTTCCTTCCCTATCCCTGCTTTCGGCCTGTAGGCCTGCTCCCGCTCGCGCCCCGTGTTCCTTTGCTTCAACGCGGCCCAGCTCTCCTTCGGTTCTTCCCGTGGCCCAATTCTGTTCTCCTGCAGTGGCCCAGCTTCGCCGAAGGCCCAGTCGCGCCGCGCCCACGTGTTCCCCTCTCTCCTCCCGCTGACCGCCCTGGCCCACCGGTCAGGGTTATCCTCTTCCTTGCATCGTGTCCAAGTCGGAGACTGCCGCCGACGCCGTCCGTGTCCGGCTCCGCTACGCCGCGGATGTCGTACCGCCCAAGTCCCCGCGCCTCTTAAATACCGCCCGTGCCTGCGCCGCCTCCGTATCCTGCCTTAGAGCAAGATTCCGTTGCTGCCCAAGCCCGCAGCAGTCATAGCCCTAAGTGTCACCGTCAACCATCTCGAGCTGGCCGTCGTCGTATCTTCTCCGCTTGTTTTTTTCGGTTTCGGTGAGTTCCCCCTCCTCTCCTCTCTCTCTTGGATCTCTCCGTTCGAAAAACCGTGCAATATAGGCCCTAATCCGAGAACTCCGGCGAGCTCTCTTTGTCCGGCCATGGCGCCGCCGCCATTCACCTCGCCATCGGCCACCTACACCCGCCCGATCCGATCTCACCCTCCCAAATCTTGTCCAGCGGCCCAAGATCAAGGATACCCCTTCGCCGGCGTTTTTATAAAAACCCCCTTACAATTAATCGGATCTTAACCCGCAGTCCATAGCGTCTTTCCAGATTTCGTTTTCTTCTTTTGAAAGCGTACTTTGTTTGGGTTAGGTTTAAAATACGTTTTCACCTATTCACAGTTTTGCCACTAATCTTGTTTTAGCCATAAAATCTCTGTTTTAACTCCGATTTGATCCATTCAACTTGCATTAGGTTCGTAATTCCATAATCTACATGTTAATACTACTGTTAAGTAGGTTTTCAACTTTTAAAATTCGAGGTTAGATTTAATTCATTATTTTACTAAAGGAAAACTTGTTTAGTCCATAACTTCTTCGTTTTAGCTCTGATTTTTGTGATCTTCGCGTCTGTCTGTTCATAGTGAGACGTAGATTCATTTTACAAACTTTTCATCTTGATTTTATGATGTTTGGTATACTGTTCTAATCTATAGTTTTTGTTTTCTATGCATGATTGCTTCTGGATGCTTGTATGTTGCTGTGACTATCGAGTATAGACTGTGAGCAATTCGTGGGAGACCAAGAGTACTACTTTGATGAGCAGAAACAGCAGGAGTACTTTGTTCAAGGTAAGTATAGCATGGGATCATCCTTGTTTCCTATTCACTTTAATATATTAAATTCATGTTGCATGTGTTGCATTGATAGGGATTCCCTAGAATTGAACTTATACCTTATCACCTACGGGATATGCATTGGGTAGCTTTGCTAGTGCTCAACTAAACCATGATCTTGTAACTTGACTAATGGTATATGCAATAAATATTAAAATATGACTTTTTAGCAACTTGGAAATAAGGGGCTGGAGTGTTTAGCTACTTTCTAAATGCTTCAGATTCCTGTCCCGTAGAACTTATCTGTAAGTGATCATCCAGGACTTACAGTATAGCTGTGAGGGCTACATGGCCCTGGCTTTAGCTCAGTATGAGGACCTTTTCTAGCTTCTTAGTGGTTACCTTTATTGGCGTAAGAATGGCTTGACGAATCGGGTATAGTGCGTCCTCTGTCCCCTTGAGTATAGGTTGCACGTCATTGTGTCATCGGGAAGGGGGCTCTACATCTGTTTGCCGAGTGAATCTAATGGCCCTAACTTGTTAGACGAACCTTTGAAAGGCTTCATAGTGACTCCTGCCTGCTCACCTTGGAAGTGTTTTGGGAGTTGCAAACCTAGACATATGGGTATCACGACTCACAGTGAAAGTGTACAACCTCTGCAGAGTGTAAAACCGGTATATCAGCCGTGCTCATGGTCACGAGCGGCCTTGGAACATTTATGGAATAGATGAACACTAAGAATTATCTGTTTATGCTATTCATTATTCATGTTTACAATGATCATGTGTTTTGCATTGGAAATTGAAACAACTTATTGCTACTCTTATGCTAATATCGTGACAACTAAAAGCTGAATGTTGTTAAACCTATGTCAAGCCTGTTGAGCCTCATAAACCCCATGTTACACTTGTTGAGTACGACATGTACTTACGCTTGTTTATTTTCATTATTTGGATAAAAATTCTGGATGGGTAACAGACGGCTATGGTAATGACGATTTTCCTGAGGACTACTAGACTTGTGGTCAACCAATCGACGTCCCTATGACATGGAGCTTCCGCCAGAGATCTTTTCTTTATACTTCCGCTATATCTATGTTAAGACTCTGTCTTATTATTCGTGATGTAATAAACACTTGTGATGATACTATTTATAATTTATCGGCTTACGTGTGTGACTGATCTCTGGGCGCACATAAGATTTTGCATCCCATTTTATCTTGAAAATTGGGTGTGACAGATTGGTATCAGAGCTGTGTTGACTGTAGGACGCAAGCCTAGTTAGCAATGGTCGTTTTAGCTTCTTATGCTTCACTCACTTCATGCTTTCCATCTCACCCTTGTTATTTGCTAAAGTTTTATGCTTCTTTTGCCTTACTCTATTATGAAAATTATTGCTTCTAATCTAACTAAATCTATTTCTGTAGATGCCTCGTGCCAGTAAGACTGCCCGCATCAGCACCGGAGGTTACTACCCGCCTTGTGGTTTGTCCATGGAGCCTGAGGAGGAGGAACCCCAGGAACAAGAATTTGCTTCGCCAACACCTGTACCTACGCCTGAGCCAGTTCAGGAAGAACCCGAAGAGGTAGAGGTCATCTTACTGTCCGATGATGATGATGAGGAAGACGCCGTTGAAGAGGATGAGCCGATCCGGCCCCTAGGATGGACGACAAAGGTCTGGTATAAGCCGGGGTGTGAATCCTTCATTTCGCACCATCGACTCATGGGGATTCTTCAGACCTACTATGGAGATTGGGACGCAGCTGTGGAGTACGTCTGCAATGAACATACGCACCCTCTGGAGGACACCTATTGGAAGACCAGGGTGTGCATCTCCATCAAGGATGAACAGAAAGACACATATCAGCTGGATTCAAACTATGCGCATCATGCTCACTGTGCCACCATGGAGGATATCATAGAAGATGCAGCCGCTGCAGCATGCATGGGTCTCCGTGGTCGACGATTTGAGGATATGAAGGATGACCAATATTGATTCCTCCCTCGCCAACACCCTAAGTTGGAGTGGGCAATGATGGACCCTCAGGGCACGGAGCCATCTACCCAAGTGATGGTACACTTTGGCTATGAGTCTGTAGCGAAGATTCGCCGACTGGAGGATCAGTTGAAGGCACAACAGGAAACCATTAAGAGGCACCAACAGGTGGTAGATGAGCAAAGGGTGTGCCTCAACCTACCAAAGATGTACGAGGAGCTTCCCCATAAACCTCGCCCATAGATGTTGGAGTCCCTTTTATGTAATAAAACGATAGTAGAACGAGTCAAGTTGAGTCTAGTCGAGTCTATTAGTGCGGTGTGAACTTTGGTGTGCCTAGTTGATTTGTTATTATGATTATGTGAGAGGTGGATTTTTGCAATGAGTGCTGGAACTTTGCGGGCCTGTCCGCAAGTTTCATAGATAAGAATATTAAAGTTTGGGTCAATAAATAAATAGTTGGGTTTGGTACATCTTGTTCTCTTGGATCTGTTTTTCGGACCAGTCTGCACTTATCTCAATGCCAATTAATATCTACTTGACCAAAAATTATAAATTTTTTATGGGAATAACTAGACCTAAGTATATTTCCAATGCCTCTAGAATCACCCTCATATCGGATCTGGTTTGTGAGATATAGCTGTTTCAAGATAAAGTTTCTGCACAGTCTAGAATCTAGAAACAGTTTTGGTCGTATCATATTTTTGAGTAACCTAACGACAGAATCTGGGAATCTGGTCTGAATAAAAGTTGTATATAATTTCTTAAGATTTCTAACCCTATAAAGTAGGCCTCTTTTGGATATCTGGAACTTGAAATATGACTGTTTTACCGAGCTATGGATGTTGTAACTCGTCCAGAAAATTTTTAGAATGTATTCTAACTTGGAAATCTCTAAAATTTGAATATTTGTGTTGGATGGCAGATGTCTAGAAGAGGAAGAGGCCGAGGTCATGGAGGTGTTCCCCCACATCCACCACCACCACTGCCATTGACTATTGAGCAACTCTTGGCAGTGCAGACATAGCTTATGCAAGCTCTGGTGCAGAATCAGTAGAACCAATAGATTGGTGGGGCACCGCGTGATAAGCGTGGTGAATTCTTGAAGGGCCGTCCCCCGGTGTTCTCCCATGCCACTGATCCACTGAAAGCGGATGATTGGCTTCGTACAGTGGAGAAGCAACTCAACATAGCACAGTGCGATGACTAGCAGAAGGTGTTGTACGCGTTAGGACAACTGTAGGGAGAGGCTCAAGATTGGTGGGAGGCATTCGAGTATGGACGTCCTGCCAATGCTCCTCCTGTCATCTGACAGGAGTTTAGAGAGAATTTCAGATCCTACCACATACCTGAAGGGTTGATAGAGCTCAAGCAGGAGGAATTTAGAGCTCTGAAGCAGGGATCCATGTCCGCTACTGAGTATCGTGACAAGTTTGCTCAGTTGTCACATTATGCTCCGAATGAGGTGGCTGATGATGCTGATAAGCAATGCCACTTTCTCAAGAGTCTGTACGATGGTCTGCAGCTCCAGCTTATGTCCAATACATATCCCAACTTTCAGACGCTGGTGAATCGCACCATTGTTATTGATAATAAGCGCAAAGAGATGGAGGCCAAGAAGAGGAGGCTTCAGGGATAGGCCTCTGGGAGCAATACCTGTCTGTGTACCAATCCTTAGCAAGGCTTCCAACAGAGGTTCCAGGGACCACCTAATCAGTGAAATCATGGTCAGTATCCTCAGCTCAATTAGAACTAGCAACGTCCACCATACCAGCAACAGAATGACAATCAACGTCCTCAGCAGCAGAGTGGTCAATGGACACCACGACAGGGAGCGCCTAACAATACTCCTATGAAGACTAGTGCTCCTAGCACTCCCAACAAGTGTTTCTGCTATGGTAAAGTGGGTCACTTGTCCTATAATTGCCCTGAGAAGCCAAACCAGCAAACCCCCCAAAGGCAGAATAGTTATCAGAAGCCCGCACCCAACACATGAAAGGTGAATCATGTGTCTACAAAGATGGCGCTTGCGGAACCAGAAGTCATGCTCGGTACGTTTGATGTCAACTCTACTCCCGCCACTGTTGTTTTTGATTCTGGAGCTTCGCATTCATTCATATCTCAAGCATTTGTTAGAAATCATAGCATACCATTATGTGCCATGCAAAATCCCATATTAGTAAACTCATCGGGAGGTAGTACGCAAGCTTCATACCGTTGCCTTCCGACTAGTCTAATCTTAAGGGGGGTAGAGTTCAAAGTGAGCCCCATTGTGTTGAGAACATCTAGCATTGATGTGATTCTGGGTATGGATTGGATGATGCAACAGCAAACAGTGATTTAGTGTAAGGAGAAGGTAGTTGTTGTGACCGCACTGAATGGGGAAAGAATCAGTGTTGATGTTGTAGTACAAGCACAACTGACAGCCACAGTGAACCAGCTTGATGATCGTGTCAACAAGGAGGACCCAGTAGTGGATGAGTTTCCAGATGTGTTCCGCGATGACTTGCCAGGTATGCCACCTGACCGAGACATTGAGTTTATTATTGAATTATTACCTGGAACTGCACCTATAGCTAAGCGTCCATATAGGATGGGAGTTAATGAATTAGAGGAACTTAAGAAACAAATAAAGGAGTTAAAGGAAAAAGGTTTTATTCATCCTAGTTCGTCACCTTGGGGAGCACCAGTTATATTTGTTGACAAGAAGGATGGTACTCAGAGGATGTGTGTTGATTATCGGTCACTAAATGAGGTTACTATCAAGAACAAGTATCTGTTGCCTAGAATTGATGACTTGTTTGATCAGTTGAGAGGTGCTTGTGTGTTCTCTAAGATTGATCTTCGTTCTGGTTATCATCAGTTGAAGATTCGGGCAACTGACATACCTAATACAACTTTTACTATGAGGTATGGTTTGTATGAGTACACCACTATGTCATTTGGTTTAACCAATGCACCTACCTACTTTATGTACTTGATGAATAAGGTGTTCATGGAGTTTTTGGATAAGTTTGTGGTGGTATTTATCGATGATATATTGGTATTCTTCAAAACGGAAGAAGAGCATGCTGAACATCTGAGGTTGGTCTTGCAGAAGCTCAGGGAACACAAGTTGTATGCTAAGCGAAGCAAGTGTGAGTTTTGGTTGAAGGAAGTTTCTTTCCTAGGTCATGTTGTCTCTAATGGTGGAATATCAGAGGATCCAAGCAAGGTGAGAGATGCATTGAATTGGAAACCACCAACCAATGTGGGAGAGATTTGTAGTTTCTTGGGATTGGCTGGATACTATAGAAGGTTCATAAAATGTTTCTCTAAACTTGCCAAGCCTATGACAGCTCTGTTGGAGAAGAATGCTAAGTTTGTGTGGTCCGAGAAGTGCCAGACTAACTTTGAAGAATTGAAGAAAAGATTGACTACCGCCCCAGTATTGGTTTTGCCAGATTTGAACAAGAGCTTTTCAATCTATTGTGATGCATCTCGTCAAGGTCTTGGATGTGTTCTTATGCAAGAAGGAAGAGTAGTGGCCTATGCATCCCGACAGTTGAGAAAGCATGAGCTAAAGTATCCTACTCATGATTTGGAGTTAGCAGTAGTGGTTCATGCTCTGAAGATATGGAGGCACTATCTTATCGGGCATAAGAGTGACATCTATACTGATCACAAGAGTCTAAAGTACATTTTCACGCAGACAGATCTGAATATGAGACAACGTCGATGGTTAGAGTTGATTAAAGATTATGATTTGGAGGTACACTATCATCCTAGAAAGGCGAATGTTGTTGCCGATGCTCTTAGCAGGAAGAGTTATGCCAATGAGGTGCAAGTGGCACCTATGTCAAGCGAGTTGTGTGCTGAATTTGAGCGACAAAATTTGGGCTTTATCACTAATGCAGTGGAGTTGGTGTTGGAACCTAAACTAGAGCAAGAAATACGTGAGGGCTAGTTACAGGATGCGAAGTTGAAGGAGATAGCGGAAAACATAGTGATTGGTAAGGCACCAGGTTTCCGTATGGATGATAATGGAACTCTTTAGTTTGGGAAAAAGACTATGTGTGCTTGAGGATAAGGCTATACGAGAGGCAATTCTTTGTGAGGCACATGAGTCTGCTTACTCTATTCATCCTGGAAGTACCAAGATGTATTTGGATTTGAATGAGAAGTATTGGTGGTACGGACTGAAGAGAGATGTTGCTGAATATGTTGCTTTATGTGATACATGTCAGAGAGTCAAAGCTGAACATCAAAGACCTGTAGGGTTATTACAACCAATGAAGATACCTGAGTGGAGGTGGGAAGAAGTTGGTATGGATTTTATAGTTGGGTTACCACGCACTCAGAGAGGCTATGATTCGATTTTGGTGAGAGTGGATCGGTTAACTAAAGTTGCTCACTTCTTACCGGTCAAGACTATCTATACTAGACCCCAATTGGCTGTATTATATATGGAAAGAATAGTGTGTCTACATGGAGTTCCTAAGAAAATTATGTCTGATCAAGGTACTCAATTTACATCTCATTTTTGGCAGCAAGTACATAGTTCATTGGGAACAAAGTTGAACTTTATCACATCATATCATCCTCAGACAGATGGGCAAACTAAGAGGATTAATCAGATATTAGAGGATATGTTGAGAGCTTGTGCATTGCAGTATGGTACAAGTTGGGATAAGAGTTTGCCTTATGCAGAGTTTTAGTACAATAACAGTTATCAAAAGAGTCTGAATATGGCACCTTTCGAAGCTTTGTATGGACGAAAGTGTAGAACCCCGTTGTTTTGTAATCAAACGGGAGAAACCCAAGTGTTCGGACCAGATGTTTTAAGAGATGCAGAAGAGCATGTAAGGATGATTAGAGACAACTTGAGAGTGGCTCAGTCTCGACAGAAGAGTTATGCTGACTCTACGAGAAGAGAATTGGTTTTCGAAGTAGGTGATTATGTTTACTTGAAGGTATCACCTATGAAAAGTGTGAGAAGATTTAACATGAAAGGAAAGTTAGCTCCAAGGTATATTGGACCTTTCAAGATTTTTGAGAGACGTGGTGAAGTAGCTTATCAGTTGAAATTGCCTAAGAGTTTGTTAGGTGTACATGATGTGTTCTATGTGTCTCAATTAAAGAAGTGTTTGTGTGTACCTGAGGAGCATATACTATTAGAAGAACTTACAGTTAAGGAAGATCTCACTGATGAGGAGTTTCCGGTAAGGATTTTGGAGATGGCAGGAAGAGTTACAAGGAGCCGAGTTATAAAGATGTGTAAGGTTAAGTGGAATCGGTATACAGAAGATGAGGCTACTTGGGAAAGAGAAGAGGATCTAAGGAAAGAGTTACAAGGAGCCAAGTTACAAGGAACAAATGAGTTGCAAACCCGGACATATGGGTATCACGACTCACAGTGAAAGTGTACAATCTCTGCAGAGTGTAAAACTGGTATATCAGCCGTGCTCACGGTCACTAGTGGCATTGGAACATTTACGGAATAGATGAACACTAAGAATTATCTATTTATGCTAATCATTATTCATGTTTACATTGATCTTGTGTTTTGCATTGGGAATTGAAACAACTTGTTGCTACTCTTATGCTAAAATTGTGACAACTAGAAGCTGAATGCTGTTAAACCTGTGTCAAGCCTTTTGAGCCTCATGAACCCCATGTTATAATTATTGAGTACGACATGTACTTACGCTTGTTTATTTTTATTATTTGGATAAAAATCTTGGATGGGTAACAGATGGTTATGGTAATGATGATTTTCCTGAGGACTACTAGACTTGTGGTCAACTAGTCGACGTCCCTGTCACATGGAGCTTTCGCGAGAGATCTTTTCTTTATACTTCCGCTATATCTATGTTAAGACTCTATCTTATTATTCGTGATGTAATAAACACTTGTAATGATACTATTTATAATTTGTCGGCTTATGTGTGTGACTGATCTTTGGGCACACATAGGATTTTGCATCCTATTTTATCCTTAAAATTGGGTGTGACAGCGCCGCCTGCTGCACTCGTCCCGCCTGCCACGCTTGCTGCAAAGCCTACCCAGCAAGCAACTGCTGCACTTGCACGTCCACCCCTCAATGCCGCATGTAACTGCTGAGCCTGCACACCTACCCTAGCAAGTTGGTGCGTCTACGCATGCAGTTGTGCGTTTGATGCGCATGCAGGTGAGGACCACCCACGCCCGCTTCGCCCGCCTCCGCCTACGCCTGCTTACTGCGCCAGCTGATGCTGCAACATGAAGCACTTCTGCAACATACGTCTGAGACAGGAAACATTTGCAACATACGCTTGCAATATATGTGTATAGCGACTACAACATATGCAACATCCAAATAAAAACAATTGCAACATACATCCGAAACAGATGAAACATTTTGAATAGATGCTTACAACATATGTATATATCCACTGAAACATATGCAACATCCAAATAAAACACTTGCAACATACGTCTAAAACAGATGAAACATTTGAAATAACACTTGCAATATACTTGTACAACCATTGCAACATATGCAACTTCCAGATGAAACACATACAATATTCGGATGAAACACATGCAACATCCAAATAAAACATATGAAATATACATCTAAATGCATGAAACATACGGAGCTGGTGCCATAGAGTATGCGGGCCCCACGCTCCTTCTCTCTGCCGGTCCTTCTCTATCTGGTCACAGCGCATGCACAGGCCCCCACACGTTGCATGCACCCCACACCAAGCGAGGCAAAATGCGCTCCCATGCGCTGCCCCGTGCCCCACGCAGAACGAGTGGCCGCACAAGCTCCCATGCGCCGCCCCGCGCCGCATGCACCCCACACCGAACGAGAAGCCGCCCATGCTCCCATGCGCTGCCCCGTAGAAAAGGACTGGTGTGGGCCCTGCTTGACTGCAACTACATGCCCCGCTTCTTTTTCTCTTGGTCGACACGTGCGTGCAGGGGTTGGTCCGTCTGGATGGACGGACACCCTCAAGCAAGCATTACCGTTTACACATGCTCCTCGTGGATATTAATTTTGATCATGGGCCACCTAACTCGACCTTCCAAAAAAAAAAATTCCTGACTTAACTCGCTATTATGTCGGGTCAGATTGGAGTTATGATTTTAGGCCCATGACTCGATCCAACCTAAGAAAGCTGACCCAAAGTAGTAAAACCTGATCTAATCCCATCTGCCGGTGCGTCGACAGACCAAAAATTTTGACATGACAATTTTTTATTGGCCCAAGTCGAGTCCGACTCGATCCCAGTGTTTAGCATCATCTAGCAGTTCCTTTTACTCCATTTCTTTCAAGACAACTTAAGACTCTTTCAATTCTTTTGGACACTTCTACCGGACCAACAACAAATACAGGTCGGTCCTTACTAAGATCAAACAATAGACCTTATCTATAGAGATTCAAGTTCTATATATTTTCGGTCATTGTGTGTGACCCGAAACTTGATAAAAATGAATTACAATGCTGCCACGTACAACTAATCTAGTCTAGGGGAAGAAACAAACTGAACTACTTCGACCTATAAAATACCAAAACGGCTGCCACTTGCATCCTTACTTTATGTCAGCCCAGTTGGCCCACTATGAAAATGGATCGAGAATGTTATCAGCGGCCCACTCACCTGCCTTCTCCGTGCTTTACTTGTCTCTGGAGACTACCAAATGCCATTCCACACGGCTCAGAGCCTCGCACAGATGGAGAATGTTAATTTCTGGTGAGTGTGTATCACTGAAGATATTGGTAGAAGTTCAGTAGACCGTGGAATGCGTATGAACGTGTTTGGGACTTCATGTTGTATGTCATCAACACAATACCACCTAACACGATTCATGTTTCTTGTTACATATAGTTCACAAATCAAAATATTTCATTATTCCGGTATAATTGTTTGGTGAGGTGAAAGCGTTGAAATAAATGCTGTAGTAGATATTTTTTTTGCTGTATAGTTGTTGTTTGGTCAAGTATTCCTTCTACCAGTTTGTGCTTATAGTTATTTAACAATGGTTATTTATCATGCATAAATCGAAAGATTCTGTGTTCTGTACACGCATGTCTTACTTACTTATGCTAATAATAGAACTACTATTGAGGTCATTCATTCTAGAGAATTTTCATGATTTAGTTTATCGGTGGCAAGCATAAAGTACCCTAGGTAATGGTTTTTGGGTACAGTGTGAACTTACAATGCTTTGCTGATGCATTTAATGCACAGAATGTGTTTGATCAAAATATCCTGAAATACTATTATATGAATTGGATGGCACTGGGTCAGCATCTGAGCAATTTACCATATCTTCACTTAATCCAGAGGTTTTCAGATATCACCAGGGTGGCTCTTCTAATCATATACTACCTACATTTGATTGTCTGTTTATTAAATAGTGTTATATGGGAAAGAGATATTACTAAATCATCTTGTATAAGTAACAGTCACTTTTCTATTTTTCTAATTTCAGGATCAGATGATCTTTTCTGTTCTTGCTTTCTATGTCTTATTTGCTATAGACCGTACACGTATTGTGCAACAACACTACTACAAAAATGATTTCAGGAGACGGACATTTTATTTACAGAGGTGGACATTTTATTCCATTGCCTCTAAAAACTGTCTGGGGGCCAATAGTCTCTCCCTGCCTCTCTGAATAGATTTTCAGATGCAGGCACCTTAAAAAGACCATCTCTGAAAATAAGGTCATTTTCAGAGATGACCTTCTTATGAGGCTGTCCAATTAGAGAGGCAGTGTCTCACGCGGATTACAGAGGCGATTTCTTACACAGAGGACTTCTTAGATTTGAGTCATGCATTGCCGGTGATGACAAGCTTATGGCATGAGCCTTGGTAACTTTTTTGCGCTCTGGGCAATCTTTCGCCCGAGTTATTGGCGGCCATGATTAATGTGCCAAAATGCTAATCTGAAGCCAAATGTATCTCTCCACATTTTTTGTTTAAATCAGAACAATCTTCTGCTCTGAACGCCTCAGAATTAATTTGGGTCTGCTGTTGCAGCTTCAGTCAATCTAGGCCTGGATCCACCGCAGATTGTTTAAAGCTGGGGCAGCACATATTCTTTTGTGATGGGCAAATAAATCAGTAAGTCTAATTTTTTTTTGACTAACTGGAAGAACAGATATCATCCATACATATTGTGTCTGTTAGAGATTGCTTCACATATTCTCCAACAGGTGATCTTGATGGACAAGCAGTCAAGCATACACATATTCTCCGATCGTCATGAATGCATGTTTCATCTCAGTAGATTGATGATTTCTTCAATATTTATCCATGATATGTGCTGCATTCAAGTTCTAGTTTGTGTACACGGAGGATTTTATTTGTTCTTGTTAACTGGTATGCTATGCTGTTCTTGTTACCTTGTGGTTCTCCTGTAGTTGGATGACTGGGTGCACCACCGGGAATACAACAAGAAGAACAATTGGGAGAAGATGCAGCGGCAGAAGGAAAGGGACAAAGGATGCACTGGGCTCAAGAAGGTTCTGGTTGGCGATGGCTTGTGGCACCCCAGTGATGCAGGCGGAACTGTTTTTTTTATTTTTTTATTTGCAGAGGCAGGGATCATTAGACACCTGCTTCTATGAACATGAATTTCAGAGATGGACATGTTTGCCATTTACACAGGTGCTCCCGCAGAGGTGGTTGAGCAGGTCGCTTTTGTAAAGGTGTTTTGCCCAACTCTGTAAAGGGACTTCTAGTAGTGTATTGAATCTAGATAAAATAGGCTAAACAAGACTTAGGTGCAAAAAACATCAAGCTATGCCAATATTTTGGGTTTGCTAATTACATGGTTGCTGATCTAAATACAGGTTTTGGCCCATAATGTAAATGTAGGCTGCATGGTTGCTGATCTAAAATGGGGTTTGGCCCTCTGTTCTTCTATGCCATTGCAGAGTTGGTTGTCACGAAATTGAGACGGGTCTCTGTGTGTAGGTGTTTTTTTCTAGACTGCAGCAGACATAGAAGCTAAAAGGTTAGGTTGGGCAGGAGATGGATTTTCTGTTGTATGATGCTACCTATGCGTCGATTTTAATTTGGTGTAATGTAAGCATTCTGCTTGGTTGGCACTGACTGTGCATGATCTATCTTGCTCCTTGACAATTTGAACATTTGGGTATAGATGTGCTGATGTGTGTGACCAGCACATGATATGCAGTACATGTGAACATGGTATGTCAATGTGTTTGTTCTACCATGATGGCAGTAAGGAGTTAATTTTTGCCAAATATGTTTACAATAAAGTCCAATGGACCATGCGATGAGTAGACATATGTTCGAACTCAGGGAATCAATGTTCCAGCTCTGTAATGTACATTTACTTGCCATGATGTAACCTTTTGCATAAAATTCAGGACCAGTACGTCCTATGTGCTAGTTGTGGTTTCATGTGTAGAAGCGTTTGAATCAACAATGTGATTAATTTGATTTTTGTTATTCAGCCACGTCAGAGCGTGTAACTTTTCTATGAACATCTGTGTTGAAACTGGCGGTCTCAGACAGTGTGAAGGTGGTTGGGGCCTCCGCCCGCAGAGCGCTGCCCTCAGGCGGAGGCTCAGACGACTGGCACGACCAGTGGGCGTGTAAGGGAAATGGCACGGAAAGCTAGGGTTTCATTAATTCATTCACCAACCAACCAGGTGCTGTTACAAGTGTTCCCTATTTATAGAGCTCAACTACCGCTTTTACGGTGTTTACAATAGCACCCTTCAACTGCTACAGTACATTCTCGGAATATTCCTCTACTCGCCTTTTGTGTCGGGGGTAATCTTTCCACGCCGCCATCTGGTACTGGGCCTGCGTGATCAACCGGCCCATCAGGCCTCAGGATTCGGCGATGGGCTTTTGGACCTCCGCCGTCGGTCTCCGCCACCGGGACGCCGAAACCACCGACCTCCGACGCCCAGTTCTGTCGTCCTCCTGCTCGAGTCTTCGCCCTTCGGAGCGAAGGCCGAACCGGCGTGCCTGCGCCGTCCTCGGACACCTTGCTCTGGTCACCTGCACGCATGTAATTAATGTTGGCACTGGATTAGCCTTCCAGCGGGGCGGCCTCTGCCCTCCTCGTCCGGAGACGCCTGCGGGCCTAACGCGTGGAGGCTGTGCCGGGGTTACTAGCGGTGTCCTGCAAGCACAGTCTGAGAGACTGTCGTCTTTCCTGGGTCTGCAGGCGCGGTAGCTAGGCCTTTGCTTAAGTAATCGGTCGAAGACGTCTTTGCGAATTGCTGACCGCATAGGTCTCCGTCACTTACGGAAGCCGTGTTACAACAGTTCCCCCCTTTTGAGACCACGGTCTGCCCGAGCGTGTCGTGAGCTCAAAACGCCCTAAGCAAGGACGTCCGCGGGGGCAGAGACTGCGCGTAGTCACGTCTCCGACCGATCCCCGCCGGTTCCCCACTGGACCGCTCTGGCGCATCCGCTGGTCTTGTCAAAGTTGCCGTTGGGTTACAAATCTAGCCGTTGAGCGCCTTGCAACGGTGGGCGAACTATCCGGAGATGACCGTTGGGCGGCAGGCGAACTATTCGGAGATAACCGTTGGGCGCCAGGCGCGCTATCCGGGGGTGACCGTTGTAGGGCGAGAGCTGAACCGCCCACCCGCGGCCTATATAAGAGCGGTGTTGGTGGCGGGGTCCCCCCCCCACACGAGTCATTCATTTTCGTTGCCACGCCAGAAATTGCTCTCTGCTTTCGCTTTCGCTCGAGCTGTCTTCGTTCTTTCCTCCTTTTCGCTTGCGCCTTCCTCCCAGGTTGCGGCCGCGGTGGCTCTCATTTCCGCCTTCGCCCATACTCGCCGGCCCGCCTTCTTCGGACCCTATCGCCATATTCTTGGTGTTAGGGCAGGCGGCTGGAGTGCACGTTTTGAGGAGTGCATGCTTGCCTCCGCCTCCGCGTTGGAATTTGAGAAGTTGTTGGAGGATTTGGGTAGTGTCTCCACGTCTGTCGGAGACCTGATTGCTATGGATTCTGGAGACATGGCGATAAAGTCATGGGATTTCGGCCCCTCCTCCATTACTGAAGAGGCGGCGCGGAGATGTTGAAGGAATCGTATTTTCCTTCTTCGAGGGTAAAGATCCCTCCGTCCGGCCAAACCATTCCGGAGCCAGAGGAGGGATATGCGGTGGTGTTTTGGGACTTCTTCACCCGCGGCCTCCGCCTTCCTTATGTCCCCTTCCTCCTCCGAGTGCTGGAGACGTTCAACGTCCAGCTCCATCATCTGACCCCTATGGCCTTCCTCACGCTCAGCAAATTCTGCTGGGCGTGTGTCTCTTATGGCGCCGAGCCGGATGTGGACACCTTCTGCGCTTACTACGAGCTGCAGAAGCAGCCGAAGAAGAAGAAGCAGATGTGGGAGGGCAAGGAGGTGGAGGTGATCTACCAGTATGGTAGTTGCACCTTCATGTCGAAGAGGAACCAAGGCGTAGACCGCCTGGAGATTTCTTTTTGCCAAAAAGGCAAGTGGGATCACGGCTGGCTTGAGCAGTGGTTCTACGTGAAGACCTATGGGGTCTGTGGCACCACCGAGGATGGTGCGGAGCTCCGGGAATATCCATTGACCTGAAGAATGGAAGTGATGGCGCCGCATACGCGCGTGGAACCGCCGGAGGCGGTGTCTCCAGCGAGGGAAGCCTATGAAGGGGCCTTTGCGTTGGCATGCCGTTACTCCGGGGGCCGTGATCTGGTGGAGGAGATTATGGCCTCCAACTATTGGCCCCTAAGCAGAGACAATCCACCCTTTCAGTTGGAAACGGTGGCGGTTCCCGTTTTTGGGCCGGAGGCTGGGATTCTGTTCCCCCGCTTCGGCCAGTCTTTGGGGGAGGGGTTGATGGAGGATAGCTTTGTCTCCGAGGTTGAGGAAGCCACCATCGGGTTGGTCGGCAAAATTTCCGAGCGTGAGTACACGTCTCGGAGAGCCGTGGCAGGCACCATGCCACGGCTCAATCGAGTTTTTGAGGAGCTCGGGGTCGTCTACCGGGAGCATGAGGTTCCTGCGGAGGTCCTGGCTTCGATTGACAGGAAGAAGAAGAAGGCCTCCACGAAGAACGTTACGGCAGAGGCCGAGTCCAAGAAGAGGAAGGGCGCCGCTGTTGGTCGGGCGCCAACGAAAAAGAAGAAGTCCGGTGCTCTGGTGATCGCGCCGGCCGCGTCTTCGGGCGGTAGCGCGGGCGTTGCCTCCGCCGCTAGTGAAGACGTTCAGAGCTCTTCCGTCCCGTCAAGGGACGTGCGGGTTGCGAGCGGCGGAGGTAGCGGCTCTCTTGGGTGCTCTCTGTACGTGGTGCTCTCTGTACGTGGTGCTCTCTGTACGTGGTGCTGTGAGTGGCGCCGAACAGCCGGAGGCCAGCACCGCCAATCCTATGCCCGACATTCTTGGTGGGTTGTATTCCAGTTCTGATGAGGGCGCAGAGGTCGCCTTGCCGCGCGCTCCTTCGCCTCCCGCCGTTGCTGCGTCTCCCCCCGCACCAGTGGCCGGCGTCGGGCAGCCGGAAGCCGTGCTCGCCGAGCAGGCCCCGGCGGCTCAGCCTTCTTCGAGCTCTCCGCCTGCCATGCCGTGGGCTGGGGAGAGCCGGCCTTTTGGGCGTTCGCCGCATGATAGGGCGGAGACCTCTGCCCAGGGGGCTCGTCAAACGGCCCTTCCTAGGCTTTTTATGAGTAAGTTTGTTTGGCGCACACTTGTGTGTCCGCTGTCTTCGCCAGGTTTATCTGTTTCTGTATTCTACCAAGTGCTAATACTGTGTACTTGTTACTTCGCAGGTGACGTCATGGCCGGACTCCTCACTCCGGAGGAACAAGCGGCCGCCGCCAGCGCGAGGTTTGGTCCGGGGCTGCCTGGGCCGATGGCGCGGGGTCCAAGTGAGTGTAGAGTGTTTTTAACTTACTCGTCTTTTGGTCTGCTGCTATTGCCTATTTCTGATTGGCCCTCTGACCTGAGTTGTTGTTGTTGTTGTTGTTGTTGTCTTTTTTTGCTACGCAGGCTCCTCCAGCACTTCTATCTCAGGTTGGGAAGAGTGCTATCTTGGGGTTCTTGAAGACGTCGGAGGTGGTCTCCGGCAGTTGGTGTATTCGTTGTGAGATTTGCTTTTCTCACCTTATGGTTTTGTTTTTGTTTGTTCTTCTTTGAACAGATCGCTTCAAACAGCGTCTGAGGGACATGGATTTCTTCCAACTTCTCATTGTTCATCTAGAACACCAGAGCTTGGTGTGTCTTCAGCAGTTTACCCTCTTTTTTTTTGGTGTATGTTCGCCTTTAGATTTGTTTTTTTTCTATTGCTGATCGCCTTGGTCTTCTTCTTTCTGATCACAGGGGTATCACACAGGCGTTGTTATGGAAGAGCGCTGCACTCGTGAGGTCTCCGACTGAGATACTGTGATTGAAGCATTCAAGGCGGAAAACGAGCGCCTGGAAGGTGAAAAAGGGGGTTTGGCCGACTCCCTTGCAGCTCTCCGCCTTTCTCTGTAGGAGAAGGAACATGAAACGGAGGTTTTGAGGGCCGATCTCGCCAAGGCCGCTGAGCAGGTCTGCAAGGCGAACGAGTTGGCTGAGGGTCTCCAGCGGGAGCTGGCCTCTGAGAAGGAATCCACAGCTACGGTGGTGGAGCAGCTGTCTTTGACGACGAGGCGTTTGGACTCGGTCAAGGGGATTCTTGCTGCAACCGTTGGCCAATACCGGGCCGCCGTCGCTGAGTTCGGAGGGGAAACCTCCGCTCCTCCGGAGTAAGACAGCATCTATGCCCTCGCCTCCTGGCTAAAGCGTCACCTTGCAAAGGTCCCTGGTCTGATCAATGGCTGCACGGACTACGGGGCGCTGGTGGGAGTGGCGAACTACGCCAAGCTTTTGGTGCGCGGTGGTTGTACGCATACCGAAAGTATTCCGGAGGGAGCGCTGCCGGGTCTGGAGGAGTTTGGTGAGACTTCTCCTGGTTTGCGAAAAACCTTGAGAAATTTCATTGGGTACTTTTGGGCTCCATTTGGGAGACCTGCTGCCCGGAAGCTGGCGGAGGAAAAGAGGACGAAGGTATTTCTAGTCTTTGTAGCCGCTATTTTTCTCTCCTTGCTTTTTGCGAAGCTACGAAGGCCTTCATTGCCTGTGTTACTGATATTTTGGCCTATGCTACAGGATGCGCAGAAGATTCTTGCGGGTAGGCCTCCGCTAGTTCCACGTTCGGCCACCGCGGGCGATGTCTCCGCCACCGCTGGCGCTTTGGGGGGCGCTATGATCGGCAGTGGTGATGGTCGGAGGCCGCAGGCGCCGTCTCCGCCCACAGTTGATGCGGGCTCCGTTCCAGGGACTTCTGCTACGGCCGGGACGCCGAAGGTCTAGGCTCTTTCTAGGACTTAGCTGTTTTGACTTGTGTATTGTAGTCCAGGTGGACTCTTGTAAATAAAGTTTGTGTTTGTTCCGAATGATTTTGTGAAATTTTTTAACCTTGCGCAGGTTCCGAATCGGGAGCCTACGCAAGATGTTGCGCCTTTGACTCTCTACAACGACGGTATTTATGTGAGCGGAGAGCTTTGGGAGTATTGGCGTTCGGCCTTTCCCCACAGCGTTGCGCGCGACGTGTTTGAGTCAGTCAAGTTTGACACAGACGACGAGCGCGCTGGGTTTACTCACGCGCTTGCTTGGCGCGGACCTCCGCCACAATAGTTTTGGTTTTATTGTAAGTTTGTACCCTGTAAGAACGCTACTTGATGTTTTATGGAATACGAAATAGTTTCACTTTCTTGATTGTTTGTGCGGAGGCCTATGTCTGTTGTGCTAGTTTACATATCTCGTCTAGTCCTGAGCTTGCACACCGTGGGCCTTTACTTGGGCGAATGTGCGCGATACAGAGGTGGTGGCCAGGACCTCCGCCACATCTTCTTCCCTTCTCTGTGCTTGCTTGACGGCCGGGATGGAAGTGTTGGCGCTTTTCTGGCTGGCGAAGGCATACTTGAAGTCCGCCTGGCGAGGCTTGCTGAATCGGTGTGTGATCCGAAAGGAGGTTTGGTGCGGCCTGTGCGGACGGCGGAGACCTTTGGTATCTCTTTAGCTGGGTGTTGGAGCTGTCTGGTGGTATGGGCCTCCGACGCTGCACACCCGTGGGACATGTTTCACTTGTGGAGATGGCAGGTTAGGTCTCCGGCGTCAGGGGGATGTTACGAGATTTCGTGCGATATCCCCCTCTTCCGTAGGCCTGCGCTGTTCATCACCGTGCCGTAGTTTTTGTCTCTATTCCTGCTGTCTCCGACCGTCTACAGGTGCCTCTGATTTTATGAGTTTTCATACAATATCTACAGCCGACTTAGATATCTAAGGAGACCCCTGCCTCCATGGCTATTGCTGTGGGTTGTGCTTGTGCTCTGCCTTCTTCCCCCCTTGCGCCCTATGCTGACTAAGGCATGGGGCGAGCCCGTTTTATAGTGGGGTGGTGGCTTTTGGGTGTTAAATTTTTGGTACGTTGTTTGTTGGAACGTATCTTGGCTTTAGTGGCCTATATCTTGCTTGAACTATTTGTTCCTTTTGGGATCTTTTGAAGTAAATAGGCATAGCGCCATAATGGTGATAGTTTTTTGTCAGACATTTTCCTCTTTTTGCTTTTTTCGATGGCGGAGGCCTTCGTCCTGTTTCTAGCGCCATAATGGTGTTGCCCCTGATGCTTGGGGTTGTTTTTTGTTAAGGTTGGAGGCCTGTTTGGCCGAGGTTGCTTTTGCCTTGATGCCTGGATTTAGTCAGGTCTTCGTCAAGGTCGGAGGCCTGTTTGCCCAAGGTTGCTTTTGCCTTGATGCCTGAATCTGGTCAGGTCTTCGTCAAGGTCGGAGGCCTGTTTGGCCAAGGTTGTTTTTGCCTTGATGCCTGAATGTGGTCAGGTCTTTGTCAAGGTCGGAGGCCTGTTTGGCCAAGGTTGTTTTTGCCTTGATGCCTGAATTTGGACAGGTCTTTGTCAAGGTCGGAGGCCTGTTTGGCCAAGGTTGCTTTTGCCTTGATGCCTGAATCTGGTCAGGTCTTCGTCAAGGTCGGAGGCCTGTTTGGCCAAGGTTGTTTTTGCCTTGATGCCTGAATGTGGTCAGGTCTTTGTCAAGGTCGGAGGCCTGTTTGGCCAAGGTTGTTTTTGCCTTGATGCCTGAATTTGGACAGGTCTTTGTCAAGGTCGGAGGCCTGTTTGGCCATAGAGGTCGTTTCAAATTTCCAAAGTCTGTGGCTGGCGCTTTGAAAGGACCTGTGCTTATTTTTGTTCACCGAATATTGCGGCGCCAGAGCTAGCCGCTTTCGGTTTTGTACTTTTCAAGCTTTCTTTTAGGGAATTACCTCTTTATACTTGTAGAGGATTTTTACATTGAGCCTGCCTCGTTAAAAACCTCACCTCCGCATGGAGTTCCCCTGTGAGGAAAAGAGTACATGCTCTTTTGTATTTTTTTTGTAAAAGAAAAAAGGAACTGAAAAGTAAACGAACGGAGGGGCTCCGCTTATTATTTGCGGAGGTTGCCCTTTGGTACATTGCCTAGATGTAGTATCTGCGGAGGCTGTCAATATTCTAGGTGTGGGTTGTCGTGACACCTTCGCTGTCGGTCAAGTGGAAAGAGCCTGGGCGCCCTGCTGCCGCTGCTGTGTATGGGCCTTCCCATTTCGGTTGCAGTTTGGCAACAAGTTGTGCATTGGGTTTTCTTCTGAGCACGAGGTCTCCGTGTTTAATGTCTTTTCTTACCACCTGAGAGTCTCTCCACTTCTTGGTTTGGGACTGATATTTTGCAATGTTTTCTACTGCTTCCAGTCTTGTGGCTTCTATTGTTTCTTTTGCATATTCTTCATCTTGCATCATTAGCTGTCTCATTGAGCGGAGGCTTTCGTGCTTGATTTCTTCTGGCAACATGGCCTCTTCTCCATAGAGCAGTTTGAATGGTGTGAATCCTGTTGTCCTTGAAATAGTTGTGTTATGTGACCAAATCACTCTGGGTAATTCATCTACCCATTTTCCTTTGCGGAGGCCCAGCAATGTTTTTGATATTGCTGAAAATACTATTCCATTTGCTCTTTCCATAGCACCATTGGACTCTGGGTGGTACACTAAGGCGAAGGCTAGTTTTGTTCCAATGCTTTTGCAGAATTCTTTGAAGTTCTCTGAATCGAATTGCTTTCCATTGTCTACTGTCAGAATCCTTGGTGCACCGAATCTGCAAATGATGTTTTGCCAGAAGAATTTTCTAACAATTTCTGAGGTTATCTTTGCCAGCGGCTTTGCTTCGATCCATCTTGTAAAATATTCTACTGCCACTACTATGAATCTGTTTCCTCCTTGGGATGGTGGTAATGGGCCGACCAGGTCCATACCCCATCTTTGTAGAGGCCATGTCGGAGGTATAAGCTGGGTCTCTGACGACGGTTTTGACTGCCCGGGAGAGAATGTTTGGCATGCTTTGCATGTTCTGACTGTCTGCTCTGCGTCTTGTATGTGTGTTGGCCAATAAAAGCCTTGCCTTATTGCCTTTGCTGATAATGCTCTAGAGCCAATGTGCGACCCGCAAATTCCTGAGTGTATTTCTTGAAGCAACTCTATGCCTTTGCTCTATGATATGCATTTGAGGAGAGGCTGGACTACTCCTTTCTTGTACAGTACACCATCTATGATTGTGTAATTTCTTGCCCTGGCCTGTATTCTTGCTGCTTTTGCTTCATCTTCTTCGGTGGTTTTGCCTTCCAAGAATTCTGTTATCGCCTTTCTCCAATCTTCATTTTGCAGGTGTAGTATGGGCTTAGGTGTCTTAGATGTCTCTGCAGTTGCCGGAGACTTCAGGATCTGATAAAAAGTGTTTGGTGGCAGTGGCAGGTTGTTTGCCACAGCTTTTGCTAGCTCATCTGCCTCCGCATTTTCTGATCTTGGGATGTGCTTCAGGGTGAAGCCCTCGAATCTCCGCTCCAAATTTCTGACAACGGATAGGTATTTGATGAGTTCTGGCTCTCTTGCTTTGTATTCTTTCTCTACTTGGCCAGTAACCACTTGAGAATCTGTTTTGACTATCAATGTTTTTGCCCCTAGGGCCTTTGCTTTACTGAGTGCCAGGATCAGGTCTTCGTATTATGCTATGTTGTTTGTTGATTTGAACTCTAGCCTTGCTGCGTATTTCAGTCTGACGCCGAAGGGTGCCGTTAGGATGGCGGAGGCTCCTGCTCCGGCTTGGCCCTAGGCTCCATCTGTGAATGCTATCCAGCCTTGAGTGGTTGGTTGTACCTTTGGCTCTGTCGGAGGTGTCCAATCTGCTACAAAATCAGCTAGTGCTTGTGATTTGATTGCTGTTCTGGGGACATACGAGATACCGAAGGGTGATAGCTCTGTAGACCATTTGCCTGTTCTGTCGGAGGCTTCTTTGTTTCTGAGCAAGTCTTGCAGTGGCAATGATGTTGGGACTGAGATTTCGTGGGCTTGGAAATAGTGCTTTAGTTTTCTTGATGCCATCAGCACAACGTAGGCAACTTTTTCTACCTCAGTGTAGATTAGCTTGGCTCCGGACAGTGCTTCTGAGATAAAATAAACTGGCTTCTGAGTTTTGCCTGATTCTTTTTCCAGCTCATGAACTAAGACTGCGCTGACTGCATGGTCGGAGGCCACCACATATAGCAATAGATGGCTGTCCGATTCTGGGACGGAGACCACCAGTGAGTTTGCTAGATACTCTTTCAAGTTATGAAATGCCTCCGACTGCTTGGACCCCCACTCAAAGTTGTCTCCGCCCCTCAGGGCTTGGAAGAAGGGTAGGCTGCGTTCTGCTGATTTTGAGATGAATCTGTTGAGCGCTGCTATTCTTCCCGTCAGCTTTTGCACTTCTTTCTTGTTTTTGGGTTCTGCCATTGTCATTATTGCTCTGGTTTTGTCTGGGTTTGCTTTGATGCCTTCGCTGCTTATGATGTATCCGAGCATCTTCCCTTTTCTGACTCCAAATACACATTTTCTGGGTTGAGGCAGAGGCCAGCTTTCCTGAGGTTGGCGAAGGTCTCCTGTAAGTCGGAGGCGTGATCATCCTTGTTCTTGCTCATGACCACTATGTCGTCGACATAGGCTATGATGTTTCTATCTAGTTGTGAGCCCAAAACTTCCTTTGTCATTCTGGCGAAGGTTGCACCGGCATTTTTGAGGCCCTCCGGCATTCTGGTGTAGCAATATGTCCCGAATGGAGTGGTGAAACTTGTCTTGTCTTCGTCTTCTTTTTTCATCCAGATTTGGTGATACCCAGAGAAACAGTCGAGGAGAGAAAACCTCTGGCACCTGGCTGCCTTGTCGACGGAGGCATCTATTCTTGGCAACGGGAAAGGGTCTTTTTTGCAAGCTTTATTCAGATCTGTGAAATTTATGCACATTCTCATTTTGCCATTCTTCTTTGGTACCAGTACTACATTTGCAAGCCATTCTGAATACTTGACTTCCCTGATGACTTTTGCATCTAGCAATCTCTGCACCTCCGCCTTTGCTGCCAGGATTATGTCCTCTGACATTTTTCTCAGTTTCTGCTTTCTTGGCCTCATATTTTCATTGATATCCAGTTCATGCTGTATGATGTCCCTGCTGACTCCCTGTAGGTCGGAGGCTGACCAGGCGAAGATGTCTTTGTTTTTTACTAGAGTTTCCATGAGCTCTTCCTCCTCTGCTTTGCTAAATTCTGAGCTGATTGTTAGTTTTCTGTCTGGTAACTCCTTTTCTAGAGGGGTCACCTTTGTCTCTTCTTGACTTGCCATATCTGTTTTTCCTCTGGGCCTATCCGGAGGCTCTAGTTCTTTGTCTGTCGACTCGACTGCATTGATGTTTCTTTGGGCTCTGTAGATTGCTTTTTCTATGTTTCTTGCTTCTTTCTGGCTGCCTTGGACTGTGATAATACCATGAAGTGCTGGTATTTTCATGCATGGGTAGGCCATATGCAGGGCTGCATTGAATCTGGTTGTGAATCCTTTGCCCAGGATAGCATTGTATGGGTAGTACAGATCGACGACGTCGAAGGTTATGTACTCGGTTCTAGCATTTGCCTGGGTTCCAAACGACACTGGGAGTGAGATTTTCCCTAATGCTTGTATCTGCTTGCCTCCGAATCCTATCAAAGGGGATTCGGAGGGCTGTAGTTGATTGCTGCTGAGCTTCATTTGGTCGAAGGTATTTGCGAAGATGATGTCAGCTGAGCTACCAGTGTCAATCAGTACTCTGCTTATCTCCCATGCTACTATGTTTGTCTTGATTACCATTGCGTCTGTGTGAGGGTAGCTTTCTAGCTAGAGATCTTCTTCTGTGAAGGTGATTGGGACTCTGGACCAATCTGTGTATTTTGCTGGGCCTTGGACTACTACGTTGTTAACCAGGCGGAGGTGATCCTTTTTCTGCTTTTTCGTTTGAAACTCCATTGATGATCCTCCAGCGATTGGTAGTATCATGCCTATTGTTGGTAGCGCTCCATGAGGGTTAACTTGGTTTTCTGGGTTTGGCTCATTTTTTGGTGTTGGGGGTTGGTTGTGAGGTGGCGGCGGAGGCAATTGCTGCATATGTTGCTGTTGCGGCGGAGGCTCGAACCTGCTTTGGTTCTGTGACGGTGGGTTTGTTTCGAAGTAGGTTATGTGAGGGGGTTTTGGGTTTATGTAGGTCAGGCTTGCCTCCGACCTGTAGTTACCCGCCGGAGGCTGCTGCGAAGGCGCTGGCCGCCATGCTGGTAGGAAGTTTGGGTAATAGGCAGAGGCCAGTGTGGAGGGATGTATTTGGTTTGCGTTTAGCGCTGGGTACATTAGGCAGTACTGCTGGTTGCCAGTTGTGTAGGTGGTGTTGACCTCTCTTGCGCTCTGCTGTGTCGGATGCTAGGCAGTATGCTTGTTCTTCATCCTTTCCTGTGTCTCTTTTGTCTCCGGACAATCTTTGGTGCTGTGCCCTGCGCTTTCGCCGTGAAAAACGCAATATGGCCTGCGTTGTTTCTGCTTGTGGTTTTTGTTCTAGTTTTTGCCTTGGTAACCTTGCCGACCTTGGTTCCTGGTCTGGGTCTCCGGCCCTGCTGGCGCTGCCAATTGCCCTTGTTCGGGGTGAGGTTGACCCTCGATGCTGAGCACTTGCCCCTGGCCTGTTTTCTGATTTGATGCATTCTGGTTCGTATAGCTCTTCTGGGAGTTTTTGCTGCTGTTTTGCTGTCTGTTTTGACCCTGCTCCCCCAGCATTTTCCAGAGGTCATTATCTGATTTGCAGTATTTCTCGAACTCGTCATACAACTGCTGTATGGAAGTTGGTTTCTTTCTTGCTAGGTGTGCTGCGAACGGCCCGATTCAGAGGCCTTTGATCGCTGCTTCAATGGCGATCTCGTCTGGGACGTCTGGTGCCTTCGCCTTCACTTGCACGAATTTCTGGAAGTAGTCGTGTAGTGTCTGTCCCTGCATTTGCTTGCACTGGAACAGATCTGTGGATGTCTGCGATTGTGCTGTTAGCCCTTTGAAATTTGCCAATATCTTGTCCCGAAGGTTTTCCCAAGAATAGACCGTGCTTGGTTTGAGCATGGAATACCAAGCCAACGCGTCGCCTTCGGCGGCAATAACAAATGACTTTGCCAGGACGGCGTCGTCTCCACCGGCGGAGGCTACTGCTGCCTCATAACTCATAATGAACTAATGGGGGTTTGTCTTTCCGTTGAACTTTGGCAGTGTGATTGACTTGTACGCTGTTGGCCATGGCGACTGTTGTATACCTTCTGAGAGTGGGGACTTGGGATCGATAGGCCTCCGCGTCACCTGAGATGGCATTGTGGGCGGCTGATCACTGGCGGAGGCCCCTGTGGTATGGTTGCAGTTGTTGTTGCTGCGGAGGCTGGGATTGCGGAGGTTGACGCTGGTACTGCATGCTGCATACTCAGCATCTCAGCATGTAGGACTGCCAACTGTTGTCTGATTTCTGCTGCTTGTGCTGATGCTTGAGTAGATTGCTGATTAGCTGTGAATGCTGCTGCCATTCTGTCTCTCCCTTGTTGCGCTCTCTGCAACTGTGCTTGCAGCTATTGCAGTTCTTGCTCGAGTGTTGTGCCTGGATTTGGTTGGGCCTCCGGACCTTGAATTTCTGGATCTTGGGGTTCCGGTGGTTGACCCTGGGCATCTGCTCTGGTGTCAACCTCCGCTGGCGAAGTTGCGTAGGTGCTATGAGTGGTGCGCCTAGGCCTTCCTCTCTGACCCGTGGTCGTTGCTGCTCTGGTGGTGGTTTTTCTCTTCCCTGCCATTGTTGGTTTGCCTTGGCCAAACCACGGTGGGCGCCAATGTTGAAACTGGCGGTCTCAGACAGTGTGAAGGTGGTTGGGGCCTCCGCCCGCAGAGCGCTGCCCTCAGGCGGAGGCTCAGACGACTGGCACGACCAGTGGGCGTGTAAGGGAAATGGCACGGAAAGCTAGGGTTTCATTAATTCATTCACCAACCAACCAGGCGCTGTTACAAGTGTTCCCTATTTATAGGGCTCAACTACCGCTTTTGCGGTGTTTACAATAGCACCTTTCAACTGCTACAGTACATTCTCGGAATATTCCTCTACTCGCCTTTTGTGTCGGGGGTAATCTTGCCACGCCGCCTTCTGGTACTGGGCCTACGTGATCAACCGGTCCATCAGGCCTCAGGATTCGGCGATGGGCTTTTGGACCTCCGTCGTCGGTCTCCGCCACCGGGACGCCGAAACCACCGACCTCCGACGCCCAGTTCTGTCGTCCTCCTGCTCGGGTCTTCGCCCTTCGGAGCAGAGGCCGAATCGGCGCACCTGCGCCGTCCTCGGGCACCTTCCTCTGGTCACTTGCACGCATGTAATTAATGTTGGCACTTGATTAGCCTTCCAGCGGGGCGGCCTCCGCCCTCCTCGGCCGGAGACGCCTGCGGGCCTAACGCGCGGAGGCTGTGCCGGGGTTACCCGCGATGTCCTGCAAGCACAGTCTGAGAGACTGTCGTCTTTCCTGGGTCTGCAGGCGCGGTAGCTAGGCCTTTTCTTAAGTAATCGGTCGGAGACGTCTTTGCGAACTGCTGACCGCGTAGGTCTCCGTCACTTACGGAGGACGTGTTACAACAATCTGCAGCATATATGCTTCATATATACGTGGTATTGATGAGTCTGCTATTATCTTGTTTGATGACTGGTTTTGGCCCTTTTCTTAGTCATGTTTCTGCAGATATTATCGTAAACAATGAGATGTCTTAATCTTCTTCTGTATATGTCAGTTATGTCTGGATGATCCAGTTTTATATCACCACAACAGTGTTACTTCTTGGACTGAAACCTGTGTTGTGTATGGCAGTTGTAGGTGTTATATTGTAATTAAGAATTCATTTCATAGAAGTCAACTCGTCATGTTCTTTAATTTTCTGTAGTGAAACACATGAAAATATACCAGGCATGCATAATTGTAACGTTGTGGCAAGCACCGAGTATGAATGATATATTGTTTCATAGTTGGCCGATGGGCATAAGCTTATTTAGGTATCGTTCGTTTCTTACGGAACCGCCCGGAACCCCCCGCCCGGAACGAGACCTTAATCTGCCCAGATCAGAACGACCTGGAACAAAAACCCGCCCAACAAAGATTGCCGTTCGGTTAAGCTTGGCCTGGAATAGAATCCGAACCGTCTTAGACATTCTATGTGATTTACGGCCAGGTTTGCTTGCTTATCTCTTGACATCCGGAACCAAATCACCTGGATCTCATTTGTTCCCCTCCTAGAACCGTTCCTTCTGCAGTTTCATTCCTAAGAAAACGAACAAGGCCTTAGTTATCTGAAAACTCTCCAGAAGTTGCATGTTGTACTATGATGGTCTCGTGCAAGCTACAATTTGTGAAGAAATAAATATCTGTGACTTGCCTTAATAGAAGCAATTCGCACCATTTGGGGTATAAACAAACGAGAAATTGGTGTGAGGGTTGTTATGTACATTCACTTGCAAGCTGCATTTCCAGACACTCCATAAACCACCTAGCAAGATGAAATAAGCTGTATCATAATGTTTGTTCTGTAACGACTCAACTTATTGTATATATACATGCCTCTCAATTCTCAAGTGGCAAACTGCATCAACATTCAACAGTAACACAGCTGCAAATCACTGAAAAAAACCGAACAAATTCGCATCACATTCTAGTCTCCTGTTATTTGCGATGTCAAATATCTGACCGCCTCAGAACAACCGGCTGGCTAAAGAAAATGGAATAAATTCACACCACAAACTATGCATTTGCTGCTTCTTCAGTCAAAGCGATGGCAGCTCCAAGGTTCCTTCTGTCCTTGTAGGTCACTGACGGGCATTCCTGCAGGCATTGTCGACCAGCAGTGTCAGACGACGCGTTCTTCTTGGATTTCATCCCTCGAAGTTTCCTCCGCTTCGTCCAACAACACTTCCTCTGTTTCATCCCCTGAAATGGCACATCCAGTCAAGTGACGAGATATTCCAATAGCAAGAAAGGTACTCAGTATGCAACGTAAGCAGCAGGTGTATTAACTTACCTGATGAAGCGTTAGTAGAGGGGCTGATGTTTGTCTTCAAGCTCAAAGGATCTCTCGTGTACTTCACGTACCACTTCCTTTCAATGTTGTTTTCCTTATCATCTGCATGTGCATTGACCTGCTTGATATGACTGAACTTGTTCCACTCAGAGCCAGATTCCCCTTTTGCTATGGAAGCGAGCAGCGAGGCGTTGCAGTCTAGATCAAAAAGCCTTGGGTTTGCGTCCTTCAGGTATCTGGGGAGTGTTTTCATGTGGCAATCCTCCAGATCGAGTCTCTGAAGTGCAGGCAAACCCTCTAGTACCTTTAACTCTGGGCAACGAGGTTATGGAAATTTGGGAGATTGCTGATCCTCTCGAGGCTAGGACACATAGACACCGTAATTTTCAAATTAGAACCAAAGTTTTCCACAACGCTTTGGTGCTCATGATGGTGTGGTTGTAAGAACTCTCAGCCAACATGCTTGATGCCTGGGGCTTTATTAATCTGTAGGAACTCCAAGCTGGGGAGCTGGCACAAGCTGTCGGGTAGCTCCGTGGAATAAGGCAAGTCTTCCATCGTTAGAATCCTCAAGCATCCAAGGGGCACAATTGGTGTCGACGTCATCGACTTTGGAAGTCGTTGACCAAAGTACCCTTTTATCCTTAGATTTTCTATGCAACGTGGAGGGCAGATCTCGTCAAACACCTTCTCGATTTGTTGCTGCTCTTCCTCTTTTATCAATTGTTTAGCACCTCCACGTCCACTAGTGCACTGTAAGCACAGATAAATGAGGTGCACCTTTTCACCAAGCTTAATCTTTATAGCAAATGTGGAATAAGATACATTCTCCAGGCCACGAATATCAAGACTCGTGAGCCGGTTAAGAGGTCCTAATTCTTCCAAACTACACCAATCACCCTCCACGTGGGCAGGAAACCCCTTCAATACCCTTAAATTAGTTAGGCCACTGAAACCCCTGGGTATATTATTTATACCTGAGTTAAGAAGGCTTAGATACCTCAGCTGCCGTAACTTTCCAATGCCACCAGGAAGCTTCACCATTCTTTTTACAATTACAAAGGTCAATGCACTGCAATAATTTCATCTTGCTATTTTTTCTGGCAGCCTAGATGTGTTAGGGCCATCTAGGCACAAATACCTCAAGTGTTTCTGTTGGACCAAAGATTTAGACAATGCATAAAATTTTCCATCTTCTATATGTAGGGTCCGCAAACATGGAAAAGATGACAGTGAATCACCTGAGTTGATGTTTATTTCTCCAACTAAAACCAGTGTTCGTAGTGTGCTTGTAGAGAACTGCATGCTAGCTTATCTGACTCTGATTCTTTGGTTTTTAGTGATAACCGGATAATTTTTTCTTGATTAATATTAATGGCAAGGCCAGCTACACTTTTCTGTGTTATTAGTGCTTCATCTCTAACCAAATACTAGCCCTGTTCGCTTCTCTTATAATCCGTCTTTTTAGCTTGTTTTTTCAGTCGGAACAGTGTTTTTCTCTCACAACAAATCAGCTGGAACAATGTTTCGGCTTGTTTTTTCAGCGAAGCGAACGGGGCAGCGAATGAGCGAACAACATCATGGATATTGCAAACTGCATGGTCCGTGTACTGTTGATCCGGCAAATACTGAGCGAATGAGCGAACAACATCATGCAAATTTCCATCTTTTTAGTCATTTTCAAAATGAAGGGCAGGCCTGGTGCAGTGGTGAGAACAGTCTCACTGAGTCACCAGGTCGCGGGTTCGAAGCAGCCTCTCCGCAGATTTTATGGGGGGGAAGGCTTGCTTTGGTTTTTCCCTTCCCCAGACCCCACTCATGTGGGAGCCTCCGGCACTAGGTTTGCCCTTAGTCATTTTTCAAAATACAACTTTTAATCATTAATTTTATTTTAATATGTTTACAGGATCTAGTAAAACCATAATATTATGAGAGTGCTGGTACAGAAAAGGATAGAAGTTACATAAGTTATTTCAATGTTTCTAACTCAATTAGAAAAAGGTGTTTAAAAAGTTATACTACTCCTTTTGTCACCGAGTATTAGGTCTTCTAAAAATTTAGGACAAAATAAATTAACAAGAGAAAAGTCTACAGTCCCATCATTAAACACCTTTGTTTAGTCCTGATTGGCTTTTATAGTCCATAATATATATTGCACATTCTGACGAGATAGTGGAGCATGGAATTTAGAGATATTATGTGATTGTTTGGCACGAGTCCTCCCCTAGGTGCTCCTCTGTAGGAGTCGGAGCTGGAGCCGGAGCCATATATATCAACCAGGACCTATGTAACTTGTGCGTTTGGGCTTGGTGGGTTCTCCAACATCCATATGTGTTTTGGATTAAACATTAAATACCAGAAGCCTTTTGCAAGCAAAAGATATATAGTAAAAGTTTAGAAATCTTAAACTCATGACCATCTAAAGAGTTGCGACCCCATAGGTATTAGTAACACTGTGTGTTAATGGTAGTGCATTAGCACCAACGAAAATTGACTAGCAACTATTGTCATCTGTGTAATGTAAGAAAACATTTAAAAATATATATTATGTAACACCCCCGGTGTTACCGCTTAAACAACTTGCTAAACTATGTCATTAGCATCATGTTTATTTGTCAATGCATGTGATAAAGTGTGTAGATCAATTTCCGTAACTCAAAACAATCAACAAAAATGCTTAACGAAAGTTGATTCAATAGTCATGTTATATCACTTAGGGTTTAAAACCAATTTTTATTAAGCAAAAATACTATAGAACATGTATGGGACACTTAAATAAAGTTGGAAGTACAAACTTGGAAGATGACAATGCAACTTTAACTTTTGGAAAATAGATGTTGTTAACTAGTGTTTTGGGAGCTCTAAAATCAAACTTGACGTTAAGATAAGCTCTTTTCGTTAAGTCGGCAAGCACTTGAACGATTGTTAAAATATCATTTTTGGTGAATTATATTGAGCGAAATAGTTAAATGGTGCTTAAATATTTTGCTCCTATGGGTTAGTATAGGGTATGGACTATTGCATGAAGTATTTGTTGGTTGAAGTTAACAAGGTTTAGATCTATTAAAAATTGCGACAAAAGTGTTAATGGTGACTTAGCCTCAATTGAAATCCTTAACTTCCTAAGTATGGAAAAGTAGTAAGACAATGCTATTTTGACATTTAAATTCTAACAAAAATGTTTAAACACTAGTCACACGTTTTGGTATTGTTGATTGCATCAAAGCGAGTGCTTGAGCATGGCATGGGTTGACATTGTGTTGGATGTCACGTGTCCGCTCTAAAATTGCCCTAACTTCACTAGAACGCGCTGCGAACCCTTGTTCGGTGCTCGGTTCGTGAACAGGCGCTCAGCGTGACGAACCCATGTAGGCACCTCCCTATCTCCATCTCTGGTTGCTCTCTGGACGTGAGGTTTCCTTCGTTAGCTAGGTGTTAGTATCGACTTTGGGTTCATGGAGTTGGTTGAGTCTTCGTCGAGTTGGTAAGTACTTTTTGGTTCGCTTTAATAAGCGTGCGTGTCACCGTTTCGTCTGTTTGGCCCCGTGGGCACGGTCACCTCGTGCGCGTGCATAGCTGGCGCCAGGCTCGGTCCTGGGCTGGTCACGACCTTTCCCTGTAGGCCAGTGCCTCCTGCCGGGATGATGCTGCGACGCGCCTCTCACCTCGCCTACCCTCTTGCTGGCCGGGCCGCGCCGAGCCGCTTTGCCGCGTGCAGCACCGAGGCGAGATTGCGGCTGCCATCGCTCGGTCATCGTGGCATCTTCCCCGCCCTCCGATTCACCTCGTCCGCTATAGCGCTCGACCTCCACCTCTCAACCCACCTACCACGCCCTCATCTCGACGCTGTTGCGTGGCCGCACGCAGGCTCATGTGGTCATATCTCCGCTGCCGCCGTTCGTGCCCTGTCAAGACCAAGCCGTCCCATCTCGGCACCCCACGACACGCTCCATCTGTGCCGCACCGTGCGGACGCTCGCGCTCATTAAACGTAGCCTTGGTCGAGGTTGGCCGGGTTTGGAAGTCGTTGCCCCATTGCCTTGCCACCAAAGGAGCCGCGCCGCTTTGCAACCTTACAACGCGTGGTCCATGATAGCCCATCTCGATTCCGTGTCCCAGCGGCTAGGATTGGAAGCTAGCTAGCAAACCGACCTGCACCTAAGCGCAAACAGGCCTTGTAGTCGCACAATTTGGCATTTTGCTCGCCGCCGGCCGTGGGCGCCGCTGAATCAGTAGGTTGGGCGGTAAAGCATGTAGGAGTGGTAGTAGTTCGATTGCTTGTAACCCTACACTCGCCTTGACTCCCTCTATCCGGTGCTCACACTGTTTTGGCCAGGGAACTCATCGGTGACGTGGTGACGCGTCGCTGTCCATCGCAGAGCGCCGCCGCCCCGCTAGGTCACACGTGGCTAGGCCGCCATAGTGCTTCCCAGCTTCAAGTGTCAATAGGGTGTACACCATGGTGAGCTACGGAAGCCTCTCCACCAACTCTACCTAGCCGTGAGGGCGTAGGCTGGCTAGAACAGTCATGTCGCCGCCGAAGGTAGCTGCTCGCAGCTGTAGCTCACGATAGTGTGCCTCCGAGTCCCTAACTGGCACCCATCCTTGCGTGTTTAGCAGTAGATGGTTGTCGGCCCCTTACTTCCGACGTAGCGAGCCTAGTTGGCCCGGCGTAACCGCCGTTGCCAATGATGTGCCGCGCCACCACACGCGGGCACGCCGTGGACCACCCTGTTGTGAAGGCGAGGTATTCCGGGGTGCTTTGTGTAGAACTCGAGACTAGTGGAACAGTGTTGCATGGTGTCATTTGAATTTTTAAGAGTACGAGACTTGTGGTGGAAAAGATGGTGACTTGATGATCATGCCACCAAGATGAAAGCTAACTTGGTTATATCTTACCCAAGCAAGCCTCGGTGCATAACCCCTATCATTCTGCACTTTATCTTATGCTTGTGCATTAAATTTTAAGGAGTTGAATGAAAAGCACTTGCATATATATATCCTTAGCCTATGAGTCCTACTAGTATGTCAGTATCATGTAGATTGCTATGTTATAGGACCTGGTAGAAGTCGAGTGATTACCTGTCACTCGCGAGATATAGGAAAGGTATTATTGTTGTTATTGTATTACTATAACATAGAATATATATGAATGATAATTGGAGACTGGGCGGAATGGTACTTTGGATCTGGACTTGGTTAGGCATTCGAGCAAGGCTCTGATTGCACTTGTTCCGCCTGTGTCGATTAAGGACCGGTCGTTGCATTGGATTCTAGTCAGGTCACAGACTTATTATCCTGAGCACATACTTGCTTATGGGGGTGGGAAGGCTTGTTGCTCTCTTGTCGTGGGTTCTGGCTCTTTTCCGGACCGACTGATTGGAGGTGGGGATGGTGGAGGTCTAAGCACCACACTGAGTCCGGGACTCAGGTGTGGGGGCTTGGAGTCCAAGTTTGGACGGGCACCTGGACCCCTTGACAGGAGAGTGGTGGCTTGGTCCTGCTTGTGCCTGGGGTACAAGCGGAGCGTGTGTTTCAGGGTACCCAGCTAGGATACATTGGTTTGCGAATCACCATGTGATACGGTACGACTTGGCTATGATCTAGCACCGTAGTAAGAACTGGAATATGAAAGATGGTAAAATGGTTCTGATTGCTTACCACCTGCTTGAAAGTAGAATAGGTGCTTACATAGAATGATTAGTTAGTGAACTAATGATGACTGCTAATAAAATTGAAAATAAGGACGCAGATATAGTAATGCTCCTACAGATGCAATAAATCCATAAGCCAGACAGCCTTGCATATCCTTGGAGTCTTTTCTTTCCTCATAACGGGTAAGTCTTGCGGAGTACAATTGAGTACTCAGGATTTATCCTACCCTGTTGCAGGTGATAGGTGGAAGCTAGAGCTGACACTTGTGTGCGGAAACCTCCTAGTGGGCTCAGCGAGGATTTCCTCAACGTTGCGGACATCGAGTATATTTGAAACTTCCACCCAAAATATTTTACAATCGAAAAACTTATAACCTGTTATGATGTATTTAATGGATCATCATGTTAATGTTTAACTTGTCATTGAATGATTTTGTTTCCGTTGAACTCTGATAACATGGTTACATTCCACTGTTATAAACAATAAATATTATACTCTGATGTTGCATGGAAAGTGATGTAAGAAATGACTTAAGAATGTTGTAAGCTTTATTCTCTCATTTGTGATCCTCATGGAAAAATGTGGATTTTTGGGTTCTCCCTTGGGGTGTGCTCGACGGAACTACGTAATTTAGTGTCCTGCCTTGAGTACTTAGTGTCTAATGGAAGATAAGTACTCCTGGGAGGCATTAGATTAGACGGTTCTGCCATAGGTGGTATCAGAGCATAAATGAGGAAATAAAGCTTCAAAATCCTTTTCTAAACTAAAATTTGACAACCTATTTTTGCAAAAAGTTAGGGCATTTAACCACGAAGTATATAAGTAGCCCTATTGCTATAGTTAAGCATCCGTAATAGGTTTAACAAGGTTCTCTCCGGTGGACTGACACTCGCATAGTATACGATCTTCAAGTCAGTCACGCTAGTACTGCCTTAGTTGTCGTGACCGTAAGGCTGGTAGATGCGCCCTTCATAGATGTCACGCGTGTCATATTGTGCACGACTGACTCATCCCTGTTCAGAAGTTACTGCTGAACTGTGGCTTCATGCTCCATGTACACCTGTGGTTCATACCTGTCGTGACCCACGTCTCCCCGTACTCTTTTCTGCACTCCTGTCAGACCCTTTCCCTACATTCGTACTAGTCAGTAATGGCCTCGGACATCGCTCGCCTCGAACATGTGAAAAATTCGGTCGATTCATTTGTAGTGATCCCGCTCAGGAGCCGTGGGTGGACTGCATCAGGACCACTAACCGCTCTGCCATTATAAGCAGAGCCTGGCCTAGCCATTGGTACCACCACCCGGTGCACTCCAGCTCGCCTAGCTTTTCCTTTTGAGCAAGCCTTTCGCTCAATCCTTCCTTGCAACCACCCACCAGGAATGGCAGGAGCCTAAGTTAGCAGTTACTACCTGAACACTGAGGGTTTTCCTAGAATCCTGTACGCCACCCTGCAAAAGCTCGGAGTCAAAGACCATCCTGAATATGAGGGCCATGAGTATGAAAACCATGGCACTAAGCGGTGTGAAGTTACCGTCTACATTGGGAAGAGTGAGGAGTTCCCCGGCATCATTGAAGCCTAGAATGTGACCGCAACTGGGTTTCGCTTCGTTGACACCTACCAGGTGGTGGCCCACAAAGCCTTGTGGTACCTTTGCCAGATCTATGAAGAGCCCATTGCTCGTACCCCCATGAGGTTCTTTTCACCTTTGGAAAAGAATCGACGGGCATGGAGGGCTCGAATGGAGGCTTTGCAAGGGTGGGAAGCGCAAGAAGATAGTCCAACTGTGGTGCACTTGACCACGTACCTGCTTGCTCTAGATGAGCAGTATGACTAGCAAGCCTCAAAGCTGATGAGGTGCCTCCAGCAAGCCAAGGAAGTCGAGATCTTCTCTAGGATGCTCCAGGTGCATCTTGTCGAAGCACATGCCAGTGTGGCAGACGCAGAGAGTCAGGAGACTGCCATGTCAGAGGCTCTGAAGGAGGCTAAAGATCGACATGCCCATGAGTTTGGAGAGGCCTACCTTGTCACTAGGACCAAGCGGAGGACGCTGGCTGCTAAAGGGTAGGATTCCTCGATCTTGTAGGGAATCCCTGTTCACCAGTCAGAAAGAAGGAGAACTAGTGTTGCAGTACCGCCAGCACCTCCACCCTCAGAAGTGTAAGAAGTAGAGCCCTTGTTTCCCCTCACTCAGCCACTGCCTATAGAGGAGGCAGATCCTTAGCCTGGGCGGTAGCAGAATCTGCCGAGCTCGGGAATGAAGATGTGTGGTCCGACAAAGTAGATTAGTTGCCTTGAGGAGATGTACCCATAGTTAGTGGTGTCATTCATCGCTGTCCACTAGTATTTTAATCTTTTCATTGTATTTCGTCCGTAGTTGTTGAGATCATCCGATCGTAGGGAAGGTGAACAATGTGTCGAGAATGGGAGAGAGTATGCATGTATGTAGTACCAGCATAAGGACGTTTGGGTATGTGCATTTTATTTTTTCCGTTGTGTTTATTGCGTCCATCTATCCTTAGGTTTCGTTAGACATGCTTAGGATTTTCAAGGATGGTGTTAAGAAGGTTACAAGAGAAATTGCTATTCAGAAGCCAATAGATCAGCCATGATGGGATAATGTAGGACACTGTATCAACTAATTGTGGATGCCCCAGCAGAGCACTTGAATCTCTTTAAATCAAATCCATTATGGGATTTGCATTCCTTGTCCCTTGTTGCGAAAGGAACCCATGTTGTCTAAATCTTTCCTTGCAATACTCCTCTGATTCTATGGTTTATGACCCCACCGCCTTCATTGTGTGTAAGTTGGTAATAGTTGCCTGGTTAATAGCTTATGGTGCCGCGACAAAACCGAGGGCCCTTGTGGAACAGCTACCACATGGTGACGCTGCTCAACACGTGCTGGTATCAAGGTTGTTAACCAAGCACCTTTACCAAGTTACACCGCCATACCGTTTTTGATATAAAATATTCTTCTTGGGAATATTCTGGTGTTCGAATGGGAAATCCACAATGGGTTGATGAAATAGTGTTCCCTCAGAATAAACAAGAGAATGTGATTTTGGAGAAAGCACGTATGTTGTGGTGTCAGTTCATACCAAAGGTTGGGCCATATTGTGAACACAGAAGGGAAGGAAAAGAAGAGCAATAAGGAAAAGTTAGCCTTCGGGTAGTCAGGACGGATTGGAAAAAGCCTGAGTAGATGTCGTGTCCCAAGCTTTGTGTAAAGCATGACCGTACTACGCATGCTGGGTCATTTCACTGCGTACCCTATGGATGCTATCAGTGTCGAGCCCATTAGCACCCTGTTCTCACGTGGCCATGACATCGTGCCACACTCGCCATCCTCATGTATCGTGCGCTTCCTCCTCCTATCGGCTCTCGATCCCACGCCCTCGTTCCTGTACCAGACACCCCCCTATTTTCCTCTTTTGGGGACACGGCCACCCACATGCCTCCCTCATCGAGCGAACCCCCTCTCCTCTCCTTTGTTTCCCCATCCGCTCACTTGCGCAGGGAGCGCATCATGACTGACTTTATCCCCACATTGTGAACCGGTAGTGTTTCCCTTCCACGCCGCCTCCACTTCCGGTGCGCTGCGCCCCTACCTCCATTCGCCACTATAAGATGCCCTTGGCCTTTGCTCTCCTTCTTCATCCCCATTCCCCTCACATTCAAAATAGAGCCACGAGATCCAGTCATCGTTCGCAGAACTAGGGTCATCAGTACGAGGTGATTATGTAATCTGAGAAGAAGAAAGGATCTGGTTTTTGTCGAAGAAGTTCAAGCCCACCTTAGTTAGTTGGGTCTTAGGGTTCACGATGTTTGACTTCTCAGTCTCCTATTTCTGGATCTGTTGGACATACGTCATGTTTTGGATAATCATTTTCTTGTTGTTTCTCCATTGTCCTCGTCTATCTTGATTTCTAGATTAAGCCTTGGTTGTACTAGGTTGCTCTTAACCATGTATCCCTAAATCCCCGTGTAGTTTAGTCGTGTAATCTTTCGTGTAATTTTGGATCTGTGAAGCGTAATTGTATCTCTCCCCTTCTGATTCGTGTTTCAAATCTCGAGACGAGATTTTGTTTTAGGGGGGTGGAGATGTAACACCCTCGGTGTTACCGCTTAAACAACTTGCTAAACTATGTCATGTGCATCATGTTTATGTGTCAATGCATGTGATAAAGTGTGTAGATCAATTTCCATAACTCAAAACGATCAACAAAAATGCTTAACAAAAGTTGATTCAATAGTCATGTTATATCACTTAGGGTTTAAAACTAATTTTTATTAAGCAAAAATACTATAGAACATGTATGTGACACTTAAATAAAGTTGGAAGTACAAACTTGGAAGATGACAATGCAACTTTAACTTTTGGAAAATAGATGTTGTTAACTAGTGTTTTGGGAGCTCTAAAATCAAACTTGACTTTAAGATAAGCTCTTTTTGTTAAGTCGGCAAGCACTTAAACGATTGTTAAAATACCATTTTTGGCGAATTATATTGAGCAAAATAGTTAAATGGTGCTTAAATATTTTGCTCCTATGGGTTAGTATAGGGTATGAACTATTGCATGAAGTATTTATTGGTTGAAGTTAACAAGGTTTAGATCTATTAAAAATTGCGACAAAAGAGTTAATGGTGACTTAGCCTCAATTGAAATCCTTAACTTCCTAAGTATGGAAAAGTAGTAAGACAATGCTATTTTGACATTTAAATTCTAACAAAAATGTTTAAACACTAGTCGCACGTTTTGGTATTGTTGATTGCATCAAAGCGAGTGCTTGACCATGGCATGGGTCGACATTGTGTTGGATGTCACGTTGTCTGCTAAAAAATTGCCCTAAATTCACTAGAACGTGCTACGAACCCTGGTTAGGTGCTCGGTTTTATGAACCGGTGTTCACGTGACGAACCCAAGTTGGCACCTCTTTGGTCGCTCTCTGGAAGTGAGGTTTGCTTTGTTAGCTAGGTGTTAGTATCGCACTTGGCGCCGGGCTCAGTCCTAGGCTGGTCACGGCCTTTCCCTATAGGCCAGTGCCACCTGCCGCGACGCGCCTCTCACGTCGCCTGTCCTCTTGCTGGCCAGGCCGCGTCGAGCCGCTGTGTCGCGAGCAGCGCCAAGGCGAGATTGCAATGGTCGTTGCTCGGTCATCGTGGCGTCTTCCCCGCCCTCCGATTCACCTTGTCCGCTATAGCGCTTGACCTCCGCCTCTCAACCCCCTACCACGCCCTCATCTCGATGCTGTTGCGTGGACGCAAGTAGGCGCTAACCGATGCGCCACTCGCTGGTGTGGTCATATCTCTGCTGTCGCCGTCCGTGCCCTATCAAGACCAAACCGTCCCATCCCGGCACCCCACGACACGCTCCATCTATGCCACACCGTGCGGACGCTCGCGCTCATTAAACGCAGCCTTGGCCGAGGTTGGCCGGGCCTAGAAGTTGTTGCCCCATTGCCTTGCCGGCAAAGGAGCCGCATCGCTTTGCAAGCTTACAACGCGCGGTCCATGATAGCCCATCTCGATTCAGTGCCCCAGCGGCTAGGATTGGAAGCTAGCTAGCAAACCGACCCGCACCAAAGCACAAAAGGGCCTTGTAGTTGGCCAATTTGGCGTTTTGCTCACCGCCGGCTGTGGGCGCCGCTAAATCAGTAGGTTGGGTGGTAAGGCATGTACAAGTGGTAGTAGTTCGATAGCTCGTAACCCTGCACTCGCCTTGACTCCCTCTATCCGGTGCTCGCACTGTTTTGGCCAGGTAACTCTTTGGTGACGTGGTGACACGCCGGTGTCCATCGCAGAGCGCCATCGCCCTACTTGGTCACACGTGGCCAGGCCGCCACAGTGCTTCCCAGCTTCAACTGTCAGTAGGGTGTACACCACGGTGAGCTACGGATGCTTCTCCGCCAACTCTACCCAGCTGTGAGGGCGTAGGCTCGTCGAAACAGTCACGCCGCCGCCGCGGATAGCCGCTCACCGCTGTAGCTCATGATAGTGCGCCTCCGAGTCCCTAACCGCCACCCATCCTTGCGTGTTTAGCTGTAGATGGTTGTCGGCCCCTTACTTCCATCGTAGCAAGCCTAGTTGGCCCAACGTAACCGCCGTTGCCACCGATGTGCCGCGCTGCCACGCGGGGGCATGCCGAGGAAGGCCCCGTTGTGAAGGCGATTTTTTTTTAATTTTAACATTTTTTGTAAACTAATTTTAAATCTAACACTGTTTGTTTTTTATTTCCAAAACTAACACTTTTGGCCGCGCCTATTACCATGGCGCGGCGAAATGCCTGTGCCGCGCCATGTATGGTGGCGTCGTGAGAGGGCTGATATGGCGACGACCAGGATGCTAACTAGTGACGTGGCAGGGTCAACCGCGCCACCGATCTTGGCGCGGCGCCGCCGCGCCATCCATCACGGCGCGTCAGAGCCAGTTAACAAATAGGCAGGAGCCAGCGGCTGTGGCGTGCGTGCCTACTCCTACTACAGAGCGCAGGTGAGCAACAGTGCTGCTGACCGCAGCGCGTGCCAGGCCGTGCGTAGTTATGGCCGGTCACGGTCTGCACGCGGAGGTCTGCTCCTCTGCAGCAGTGAGCAGTGTGAGGTCTTGTTGCAGGGGAAAGCCCAAACCGAAAGGGCATGGGCATGGCCGCGGGTCACCAGTCACCACACCTCTGCTCTGCACACATGTCTCGGATCGGTCGAACGAAGAAGCTCCAGAACATGTCTAGGCCGGGCTGGCCAGGGTGAACGGCGCTAGCTGGCTCAGGCTGTTCCCTCTGTTGTTTGCTTGCTTGGTCCTTGGTGGTTTCGTGCAGGCAGTCATGGAGCCCATTTACTTTTTGACACACGGTGATTTTTCATCAAGTTTTGGCTGTGCATTTCCCTCCATGAGCCAAAAGCAAAATGCACGTGGCATCAAAACATTGGATGAAAGTTTCGCAAAAAAGGGCTCTTGTATTTTTACCTCTGTTTTGTATCGAAATTATGATTTTGTCCCTGTTTTTTTGACTTTATGAATTTGTCCCTGCGTTTTCAAAATGAAGCACTACTTTACCCCTATTCCGTCATCCTCCCATAACGGTGTTAACATTTGTACAAAATGATAGAAATGCCCGACACATTAGCAATTTTGTATAATCTTTAACAAGGAGGAGTTCACTGGAACATAGGCGCCATCAACTCAACACAAACTAGTTTTCGAAAAAGAAACACAAATCTATAACACGTAGCAATGCCGTATCCATGCAAGCATGTGGATTCGTCTCGAAATACTCCAACGCAGACCGCATGTAGGCATCCCTCACGTCCCCCGCGGCGCCGCGAACCAACCGCACGGCGCGCGGTAGAGAGCCAGAGACGACGCCAGCTCCCCCGTGGGGCTCGCGGCGCTGGTCAGCACGATAGCGTTGGGCATTGGCAAAGTACCCCACGGGGAGCGGAACCGCGGCCGCCCATCCACCACGAACAGCAGCTTGCTCCACAGAGACGGCCATATCCCCGGCACCCGCTCCACACGAAGCGGGCCAGTGCCTCGAACGTGTTGCACGCACGGCCCTCCAGCGCCACCGCCGCCTTGGCGCGCGTGATGGACGCGGGCGTGAACCAGAACGAGCAGTGCTGGTTGCAGGAGCTGGGAGTCCGAGTCGTCCTCGTCCCCGTCGCCGTCGTCATCGGTGATCTAGGCGAACTCGTGGTGCGGGAAGAACGAGACTGCGGCGTACGCCCCTGAGCCGGACCCGGATGAGACCCACGGCCGGGCACCGCCGCCGCCCGGCACGTGCACGACGAAAGGCCGCGGCCACCTACTACGTAGAAAACGATTTTTAGCAACGGTTCGATTTTTTTTGTAGGGGCGGCTGGTGATGGAGCCGCCCCTACAGTGGCGTGCTCGGGTGCCCAGACACCAGCCGCCCCTACAAATGGAACAGCAGGGGAGGCTGGTGATACGAGCCGCCCCTACAAATGGCGTCTGATTTTTAGGGGCGGCTCAATCACCAGCCGCCCCTGGAAATGGTATTTGTAGGGGTGGCTGGTGATCGAGCCGCCCCTAAAAATGGTCCCGTATTAATAGCTCCTATTTGTAGGGGCGGCTCAATCACCAGCCGCCCCTACAAATGGCCCCCATATAAAACTGAAGCAACACCTTCTTCCTCCTCGGGTCATTCACTCCAACCCGTGAAAGAAAGGTGGGGAGGCCTTGGGCACCTCCCAAAAATTGCTCTACTAAGGGGGGAAGGTTTTGGTCTCAAATCCTTTGGTGGAGAGGTTGTAGAAGGTAAGAAAATGCTATTCCACACTTTTTTTTGAAGTTTTAATGGTTGATTAGTGAATAATTAGAGTTTTGTTTTTCTCTCTCTTCTATGGTGCTTGAGCTATTTATGAGCAAATTAGACCCAACTTTTAAATGTGCTAGGGTAAATTAGGGAGGGGAACAAGATCATACCCTTATTTGGTCCATGTTTCTTGATTTTAGTGAACCATTAGTTAGTTTCATGGATGTTTCATGTGCATGTGATCTAGATCTAGGGTTTGGTTTTTTTATTAATTTTATTTTTGTAAATTTATGTTTGATAAAATTGGACTAGGGTTTGTACGAAAGATATTGGGTAAAGTATAATTATTGCTAATTGTTGTCTTTAAAATTTTTTATTGTAATCAATAAATATGTATTTTAATTATTTATGGATAAATGGGCCATTAATTAATTTTCCTCTACCATGGTGTGTTTGTATGCTTCATGTAATTATATTAGATTTATATTCATATATATCTGAGGTATATACAATTATTCTCAAATAATTATTACTTTGATTAATTTTTATATATATCTGAATAAGTAGTCCTTTAATGTTTGTTTTGTTGTTGTTGTAAAAGATGGAGTACAGGAAGTCTTGGATGTATGGTTCGTTAAGGTTCAAGGCAGGTTTCCGTGAAGAGGTGGATAAATTTATTGAAGCCGCAACGAAGCATGCAACGACATTGAAAGAGAATAAGGATACAATTATTTGCCCCTGTAAAGATTGCAAGAACCGTATGGCATGGACAGATGTGACTATCATCAGATCACATTTGATTATACGAGGATTTGTTGAGGACTACACAGTGTGGATTCATCATGGTAAAACGGTTATTGTTAACGACGAGGAAGAGGGGCCATCGAGACAAGTGACATCTTAGAATGCTTATGACATCAATGGGTACACGTACTATACCCACGCAAAGGATAGTAAATATGTGAACCAAAACAGCGGCGTTCGAATAGAGGCTCTCGATGGATTAGGGTGAAAGATCCAATACTTTGGCATCATTGAAGAGATATGGGAACTTGACTATGGAAGGGATATAACGGTGGCCCTGTTTCGATGCCGCTGGATCAAACAACACCAACTGAACGAGATCGGATTGAGAGTCCTGGACCTCGAGAATCTAGGCTACCAAGATGACCCTTGGGTGCTCGCTTCACGTGTCGCACAAGTTTTCTATATGTCTGACCCACAAAGTAACCTCCCCCCGAAGAAGAAGACAAAGCATGTGGTTGCCTCCGGGAAACAACACATTATTGGAGTTGATGGCGTGGACGATGTTGAAGCTTACAATAACTATGATGAGATGCCGCTATTCACAGACTTTCCTAAGAAGATCAGTGTTGTGGAAAAGAACCTCCCCAAAGATATAATGCCATGAGAACAAAAAGGTGTCAAGGGGAAAGTCGTTACAGCGGGCTAGCTAGTTGTTGAACGTGGAGTGTTTGTGTAAGTGTGTGTTTGTAAGGCTTCATTTATGCATGCGTGTGAGACTATATATTTATGTACGTGTGTAAGACTACATATTTTTGTATGTGTGTGAGACTACATTTCATGCATGTGTGTGAGACTACCCTTTGCAACATCCAGATGACTCTATTTGAACATCCACTCTATTGCAACATCCAGAAGTCATTTAGAGTTCATAATACTAGAGTCAAAGTGTTGTTTTTTCATTTGACCAAATTTGACTTGGTCAAACTTGCTCAAATGAGACACTAATGACCTTAGATGAAAAAACTCTGAATACCAAGTTTGATCATCTCAGCAAGATCTACAATTGTTACATAGCTTATTTTCCCATTTGAGAAAGTTTTATCAAACACTAGTCACAAATTCTTGAATCTCATAGACTTTCTGAAACTATGTCACACACTTGTGAAATTTGAACTACATTTTATTCAAACTTTCTCAAATTAAAAAATGGACTATATAAGTATTGTAGATCTTGATGAGCTTAACAAACTTGGTATTCAAAACTTTTCAATTTGAGATAACCTAGGGTTCCGAAAACTAGTTTGTAGGCGTTGAAATTTAAAAATCACAAATTTGAACCGTCCAAACTTTCTCAAATGGAAAGTTGACCAAAATAACAATTGTAGATATTGATTCGTTTAACAAACTTGGTATTCAAAACTTTTCAATTTGAAGTCATTTAGAGTTCATAATACTAGAGTCAAAGTGTTGTTTTTTCATTTGACCAAATTTGACTTGGTCAAACTTGCTCAAATGAGACACTACATGACCTCAGATGAAAAAACTCTGAATACCAAGTTTGATCTTCTCAGCAAGATCTACAATTGTTACATAGATCATTTTCCCATTTGATAAATTTTTATCAAACACTAGTCACAAATTCTTGAATCTCATATAGACTTTCTGAAACTATGTCACACACTTATGAAATTTGAACTACATTTTGTTCAAACTTTCTCAAATCAAAAAATGTACTATATAAGTATTGTAGATCTTGATGAGATGAACAAACTTGGTATTCAAAACTTTTCAATTTGAGATAACCTAGGGTTCCGAAAACTAGTTTGTAGGCGTTGAAATTTAAAAATCACAAATTTGAACCATCCAAACTTTCTCAAATGGAAAGTTGACCAAAACAACAATTGTAGATCTTGATTCGTTTAACAAACTTGGTATTCAAAACTTTTCAATTTGAAGTCATTTAGAGTTCATAATACTAGAGTCAAAGTGTTGTTTTTTCATTTGACCAAATGCATTTGTAGGGGCGGCTAGATCAGGAACCGCCCCTACAAATGGATTTGTAGGGGCGGCTAGATTAGGAACCGCCCCTACAAATAGGAGGGAGTATAAATAGGAGAACCGACACACGGGAGTCAGTCTGGGCGCTGTCTTCTTCCATCGACGCCGTCAGGCTGCCCGCGCGCCTAGGGTTTCCGCCGCCAGTCCCGTGCCCTCCCCCGCGCCCTCGCCCGCCCCCGGCGCTCGGCGTCCCGCACCCGTCCCCCGGCGCTCGGCGTCCCGCACCCGGCCCCCGGTGCCCGCCCACACCAGCCCCCGGTCCCGCGCCCGTGCCCGTGCCCGCCCCCGGCGCCCGGCGCTCGGCGTCCCGCACCCGGCCCCCGGCGCCCGCCCCCGCGCGTCGACCCCCGGCGTCCCGTGCCCTCCCCCGCGCCGGCCGACACCCGGCGTCCCGCGCCCGGCCCCCGGCGCCCGCCCCCGCACGCCGACACCCGCACCCGGTCCCCGGCGCCCGCCCCCGCGCGCCGACCCCCTCACCTTGCGAGAAACCGAGGAGGAGGAACACAAAGCCTACCTTGGTTAAATTAAATTAAAACTTTGTTGAAAGATAAAAGATTCGAACTGAAACAATTTACAATTGAACTTTAGGACTTAAATGAAGCTTAAAAGCTGCGTATATTTCGGTTCCTGAACCCTGCAACTCATTACGCCTCCTTTTCTGATGCCTTCAAGATGTCGATATGTTTCGGTTCTAAAATATTAAGTTTGCAGCTCTGGACATCCTGAAACAGTAACCTGACAGATTTCAACCTCTCTACACCTCCATCATGCAAAAGAATTTCTAAGGCAAAAATGTTTGTCAATGATATATGACAGACCAAAAGCCTCGAGTTTCCTGTAGGGTATCTATTGTGTTCACCCGGAGAATATTGCTAACCGGCTAACATAGTCTTTCACAAGACATTGTTTTTTATAGAATATAAGGACTAGCTCAGGTTACTTCTCCAATTCACAGTCTTCCCCAACAGCCGGACACTCTGATTGATGGCCAGGCAGGCATTCTAGGAAAGGCCTTTCAGACGAAGACATCCTTCAGATTTGAAAACTTAATATGCCGAGCCAATATACCCATTGACTACCTGCAAACCGTAACAAGTTTCCCAGCCTAAGCACAAAAAAATTATCAAATTATCAAGTCAGGATAGTTTATCTGTTTATGTTTTTTGGCGGTTCCATGTTCATTCTTAAGAGTGACAGGAACAATTTATGTATTCATCATCTCAAGCAAGAATTCAAGAAAAACAAAAGCTGAATATACCAGGAAAAAGTGTTTTGTAATATTTTACACTGTCATTCAAGAAAAAAATATTTCACACTGCACTCTTCCAATTAACATTGTTGTTTTTTCTTGCCAAAAGAATGAACCTGGCAATAACCTAACATACAGAAATGTGCATCCCTTGTTCAGGGACTAAATATCTTCTTTTATTCTCCCTGAACAACAAAATAGTGAATAGATTCTCCACTATTTACTGTTCAAACTGAAAATATCAACAATTTGTTCTCAATGTATATCAACAGTTTGTTTTCTCAAAGTATATCAACAGTTTTTATTCTCAAAGTAACCATATAAACAATGATCTCAAAGAAAGTATATCAAGAGTCTTTCCTCGAACAAAACCTATCAACAATTTGTTATTAGTTCCGTTGTGCAGTGGATAAATATACATGTGTATCTGGACATCACATTGCTGCCAATTTCTTGTTTTGCCTGCAACATTGACTGCAATAGTTAAGACATAGAGTAATAAACAATTAAAGCATTCAATCTTTCACCACCCTCCACGCCCTCGACATGGACTTGTGCCATTAGTGCCTGTAACTAGGTGGATCTAAAGCAGACCTACGTGCCAGGCCATTTGAGTGAATTTCAATTACTGTAATCTGTAAAGGCACACAATTTGAATTTAGGCACAATAGATCCAACAGTTCATTAAAATAATTATCGCCATTAGGCTACTTATATAGTATGAATCCAATCAATTCTTGGAATTTCACAAACATCATGTCTCAAGATTTTCATAGGCCTTTGAAGTAGGCTACTTACTTCAGTTCCATACCAACGTATTTAAGAATAAAGTTAGCTAGAGTAATATGCTGGTAGTCTAGAGTTAAAACTTTTCTCAGAGTACGGGGTTAAAACTATTAACAAGTCTCTAAATAAAAGGGATCATCCAAATTCCAACTGTACCAACATAGTTTTGTGATAATCCAATGATACTTCACATGCTGATGTGATACTCTGATGGAATATTTACTGGAAATTGGGATCTTGTGTTTTATATTAACTTTGATGGTGCTGATGTGCTAGTTGAAATGTTAAGAATTGTTGCTGTACAAAAATGGGAACTTGGAAATGCATCATTATACAAATTTCATAATTGTACTCTTTATATGCTATTTGATATGTTTTGATTCGTGCACATGATATCTGTCACACTAAGCTAATTTATTCTTGAAAGGTCGGATAATGATGTATTTTGAAATAAAAAACAAGTCCCTTGATGTTTATTCACTGGCCTGGGGGTCTAGAAGTTAGATTTCATGAAGCGTATTTCATTAACTTATTTATTTAAACTTTCAAACAGAGTTTATTATCTGCATACATTTAACTTATTATCCTTCGAATTTTATTTATTAGTTGATTTCACTTGCCTAAGCTATATTCGTTGTAGCAGTTTGCATGCATGTGTGTTGATACTGCTAGCTGCTGGCTACTACTACTACTCTACTGAACTACTGTACTGAACTACTACTACTACTACTACTCCGAACTACTACTACTACATCTCATTGTAGCAGTTTGCATGCATGTGTATTCACTTGCCTACTGTACTGAACTACTACTACTTCTACTTCTATCTTCCCTACTACTTCTGTCTACTACTTCTACTTCTATCTTCCCTACTACTTCTGTCTACTAATTCCCTACTACTAGTTCTGGTCTTCTGTCTACTACTTCTACTACTTCTATGTTTGGCAGTAGCTGCTCTATTTTTTTTGGCAACCAGCAACTGCCTTTTTTTCGCAAACTCTCACCTCCTCTCTCCTCTTTTGTTTGCTTTGATATGTGCAGCTACTCTGTACTATACTCTGTACTCCTCCTACTACTTCTACTATAAGTTTTTTTTGCTACTTCTACTACTGTTTACTACTTCTACTTCTGTCTTCTACCATAAGTTTTTTTTGCTACTTCTACTACTTCCCTACTACTACTGTTTACTACTTCTACTTCTGTCTTCTATCAACTACTTGTACTTCTGTCAACTACTTCTACTACTTCCCTACTACTACTGTCTACTACTTCTGATTGTCCGATCTGCCTATCAGGTTCGAAAGATACTAAGCATACGATGTTCATGTGTGATCGAGCAAAGTCAGTATGGCAGCTGTTGCTTTTTTTGGGAAGCAGCACCTTCTTTTTTTTATCTCCCCTCTCCTCTATTTTTGCTACCTTTCCTATCCTCTATGTTTGGGAAGCAACAGCTGCTTTTTTACACCTTTTCCTCTCTATGTTTGTTAAGCAGTTGTTGCTTTTTTTGCCAAATCTCTCCTCTCCTCTCCTCTTCTTTGTTTTGTCGATGATGAAATTGTCCAAGTCCATACATTATATGGAATATGAGCTGATGATCAAGAACTTGTGAGGAACTTGGCATCATTAGCAACGCCACCCCTACATTACCTTCTCCTCTCTTCTCTGTTATGATGCCTTGATGCTCCAAGTTCAAGATCAGATGATGATTGACATATTTCTGAGGCCTCTACCACTGCTACTTCTCGTTTTTTTATATTGTTGTTTTATAGGACTACTTTGGTTTATAGACCTTTTTGATTTCTTATACCTTCTCGCGTACCTAAAGCACACTTTCTTGCATCTTTTAGAACAAAGCACGAAATAATGTCGTGGACAACAGACCGTGCAGCTCGATGCCCCGAGCATGATGAGCAGCCAACCCTTGAGGAGCAAGCACTAGAGGACCAGCTTACTCAGGAACAGTTCGATAACGAGGTAGAAAAGGATCTAGAAGTGATGCTTACTCAGGAGGAGTGTGACGAGGAGGAAGGCCCTGAAGGAGAGGCTGCTGAAGGCGAAGAAGAAGAGGATGATGAGTCAGAAGAGGGATATGAAAGTCCCGAGGATCCTTTCCCACCTGAAGCAAGAAGGAGGCCAACGGAGGAAGATTTGGACAAGGATTTTGACCCGAACAAGGAGGTAGGGAAGAAGCCTTAGCTTGTAAATTTTGCTAAAGCTTTGACTATGTTACCTCTGCTAACACTTTGACCTGTCCTATATACAGGTCCCTCCTAAAACTCAGAAACGACGACGTCGACGTCCGCGACATCTCGCTGGACAAGACGGAGTAGAGGAAAGGAGAGCAGAGGCAACAACCACAGAGACGGATCACGATGCCTCTACTCCACAAACTTAAGACACAACCACGACTACCAAGCCTAAGAGGAAACGAGGGGATAGAAAAGGAAATCTATATCCAGATAAGGCTTGCTATGTGATAACGGAGGTTGGGCCAGCAGGGGAGATCCTTGAGCCGAAGGAATTAAGAGGACGATTCCGTAATGCGATCGGGGCCCTAGTAAGAGATAAATTGAACCCAGCAATCCCTAACTGGAAAGAGGTACCAGAGAACATAAGGAATGCACTATGGGATAGGCAGCTGAAGGTCAATTTTAGATTTCCGGAGGGTAAGCACGAATTGGTAAAAAAAGATGCTATCAGGATGATGGGAGAGTCATTTCGACGTTGGAGGTCAGAGCTTAACACGAAGTATATCCAAAAGGGGTTAACTCCCTTCAACGAGTTCGGCAAAATAACTCCTAGTCAATGGGAGGAGCTCGTGGCTCAGAAGACTTCAGCGGAGGCATTGGAGCTCAGTGCTCGTAACACCTAGCTAGCGAAGAGGAACAAACACCACCATCATCTAGGCCCCGGTGGCTACTATGCCAAGGAAGAGCAGTTTAGGAAGATGGATGAAGAGGCCGCAGCTGCTGGGAATATCGATTTGATGAAGTTGAAGGTACGCTCAAGGAACTGGATATATGCGAGGAGTACAGAACCATCCGTCAGTAATCTTAAGTTTGATAAGCCAGAGACCCAAGAGGCGGTATCAAGGATACTGAAATATGCTAAAGACAAAGAGACGGGCTCATTCAATCCTTCCAGAGAGAGGGACGAGCTTAGCCTTGGCTTGGGAAACAAGGAGCACACAGGCTGCACCAGGGGGCTAGGGAAAAGGATGACCTGGAAGCAAGGATTCGAAGAGGACAGGCACATGTACAAGAAACATGGCCGAGACCGGGAGACTAGTCTTGAGCTCCAAGTGAAGGCTCTAGTTGCGAAGGCGCTGGAGGAGCAAGGAATGTCTACGGAGCCACGTATATTAGTGACGCCACCGGGAGAACTGGCATTAGTTGGCAGCCCTCCGAAAGTTCCTAGCAGCCAAGGTTCCACTACAGCCACAACCTCAGTCGATCTCATACGGGAACCTACTAGTTGCACCTTGGTGTTTCTCAGCGGCCGGCAGAACACTGTGATGGAGGTGGCAACGGGTGTTGCACATCCTCCTGGTGGCTTACACCACAATAATAAGATACCGCCGGACTACACTAGGGTTGAGGTGCATACAGTGAAGCCCGAGTTCATGCAGTGGAGGATAGACTACGCAACTCCCGAGGGGCTGGTGTTACTCGGAGACGTTATGGGGCAGTTCATCCTATGGCACAAACGGGACATTATATTGACTGCTTCTTCGCCGCCTCCCCCTCTCCCAAATTTGGAGCGAGTTGTTGAGGCCGGGGAGATATTTTCACCGTCTCGTGACCCCCACATTCCTAAGATGCCACATTCTTCCCCGCCTCCTATCGAGCATGTGCCTGATGAGATGCCACAACCTTCTCCAGCTCGTACCGGGCAAGTGCATCATGAGATGCCACAGTCTTCTCAACAAGCACAACCGATACATGAACAACGAGTGCCTCCTGAAGAAGGTGATGCACAAGAAGATGAGGACGTGCCTGAATGGGAACTCCGAAAGAAGATTCCAATCCACATAAGGCCAGTTTATGTTCCGATCAAAGACGTCTCGCCGGTGTCCAAGTGGTATTCCCATGATCAGTTCAAGCCTGAAAACCAAGTTAAAAAAGTCCCATCACGGGGTTCTGAGGAGGCCGTCAGTAGCAAACTTCACCAAATTGCAAAGTAGTATCCAAATGTTGATGCCATCGAATGGTCAAAGGATTGCCCGAAAAAATATGAAAGAGGCAAGCCCTTCCTACCAAACCGGGACATCCAGCGCCTACCACTTGGAATGAGAAGGTTCCATGATTGGTACTTGCGTGTTCTCCCAACGAGCATAGATATCATACAAGCATGCTTTCCCACCGGCACATTTGGAAGCCCAGCCGGGAAAATTATCTTTGACTTCAATGACATGCACACATGCTTTCACCTGGGAGAAATGGAGATGAATCTAATTCGCACGTGGTGCCTGTAAGTCCTTGTCCTCCCGATATGATATGAATGTAATCTTTGAATTTTGTTGTAACTAACCCACACCGTGATTTGTAGAATGCAAGTGCACATTGTCAAACAAATGCCAAGTGTGAAAGCCAAGTATGTAGACCCTCAAGCTATAGCCCAAACAAATTTTAATTACCCTAAACGGTGGACACTGGATGCCAAAGAGCTAGCAGCTGCAAAGACTCTTCGGGAGAAAGAGCGCATCCGTAGTGCGAAGCTAAGGGAAGAGTCCCTTAAGGTTGCGGCATACATTGCATTGGCTTTCAAAAATCTCCAACACCACTCTACTATATGGCTACCATACAACTTCGAGTAAGCTCAACTCTATACTTAAAGCTTTGTTCGATATATTTCATTCGATGCAAAAGGGCTTATCTAGTTCTATGATTAAATCCATGCAGCAACCACTGGATTTGTATAGCCGTCGATGTCGGGAGGAGCATGGCATGGGTCTTTGATTCATTAGATAAGGACACGGTGACATACAAAGACTTCATATCGATTCTCAAGACGTATACATATCGACAATCCTCATTAGCTTATATGTTTGTATACATACTTGTAACGTTCACTTTTGGATACTAACAAGTTGTATTTGCTAAAATAATTCGAACAGGGCATTTAGGTTCTATGTCACTAATCATCATGGAAGGCATGATCCAGCAAGGAAGGAAAAGCTGGCTATAAAAATACTATGTGCGGTAAGTGTAACTTACTTTTTCAGTACTCCGTTACATGACTGTCAAAAGCATTACTTAACATTTTCATATGCAAAACACATAGTGCCCCAAGCAGAAGCCTGGGAGTGTACATTGTGGATACTATATATGTTCTATGATGGGTAACACCGGTGCCTACAGGAGACACCCCTTAAGGGTAAGTTTGAACCTCTTCACCCGTAGTATAAAAACTTCGTAAATGGTATGAAATACTAAACTGAAACTTGTTTTTTTGTAGTGGAGAGAAGAGAAAGGAATGAAAAGAGACCCATACAAGGATGACCAACTCTTAGAGCTCGTCGGCGACCTTTGCAACTTCACATTGGACCAGATTGTACACGTCAGAGGCGCCTACCATGACCGAGAGTCTGAGTTAGGTACAAATCCTCAGTACCAACACCTTCGTGAGACTGAAAGGCTAGCTCTAGGACGTTGATAACAATGTGTATGGAATTTGTATATTTAATGATGGATTGTATATATTCATGTGAATTGGACTTGTAATTGTAGTTTATAGAATACTCTTATGCTTGTAGTCGCGGTCGCGGGGTGTTCGGCAACGCGAACGTTGGTCACGGGGCGTTCGGCAACGCGAACGCGGTTCGGAACGTTGGTCGCGGGGCGTTCGGCAACGCGAACGCGGTTCGGAACGTTGGTTGTGGGACGTTCGGCAAAGTGATTTTGAATTGAAAATTTGATTTTTTTTTGCGGGAAAACGTACTGTAGGGGCGGCTGGTACTACAGCCGCCCCTACAAATAGATTTGTAGGGGCGGCTGGAAACACTAGCCGCCCCTACAAATCGATTTGTAGGGGCGGCCTGGAAACCGCCCCTACAAATGCATGATTTGTAGAGACCCTTGCGTAGGGGCGGCTGGGCAAACCGCCCCTACAAATGGTCTACAACCGCCCCTAGAAATGCTTTTTGACGTAGTGACCCCCCGTGCCCCGGAGTAGCAGCCGTACTGCGCAGGAGGCCCGAGGCCTGGAGGCGCTGTCGCACCGCGCGCCCTACCTAGAGATAAGGACAAGGGGCAGTGTGGTCATTTCGTCTTTCCTTTTTAGATTTGGAATTTTTTTAAATCATTTATTCCTTGTCCATTTAAGGAGATTCAAAGTAGGGGCAAATAGATCGTTCATTTTAAAATAGCAGGGATAAAATCATGAAATTGAAAAAGTAGGGATAAAATCACAATTGGAGCAGTGGATAGAGGCAAGATCACAATTTTCCAAAAAAAAACATAGTACTAGTACTAGTCAAGACAAGAGTGGTGTGGAGTGGATAGAGGCAAGATCACAATTTGTCGACATAGTGGTAGGGAACCTCTGCCATCATGCCTCGGGCAACTGCATCGTGTCTCGTTATGAGAAACTTTGTGTTTCTGGCTTCTTGATGGTCTCCTCGTGGTTCAGTGATAGCTCTCTCTAATAGACCAGCATCGCTAAATTCTTGATTGACACTCAACCATATTCTCTTTTGATACTTTGTTTGATATGATTACAGAGATCTTCTTGGCATAGGGCTAAACCCTGTACCAAAGCAAACAATGTTAGACGTAACAACCATGTGCCACAAATACTAAAAAACTGCATAAAACCAATGCACCGTGGACGTGAAGAAAACCCAATAATGTAAGACTTCACTATCAGGATATCTAAACATGAAAGTGATGGATATCAATATGGGTAGGACACTAGGACAATGATGATGATAGCCGCACCTTGGTACGACATATTGTTGGCGACCAAAACAAATGGAGGCTAGTAATAAATCAATGATTATAATTTTAGTGCTAATCTATGTAATTTTAGGCTAGGTAAATAATTTTCCTATGCCGTCGAATAATTCTTCCATATACGATGCATACAGTCAATAATGCAACCAAGTATGACCGGCCATACTCTCCTCTTATTTGAAGCCAATAACCTCCTAATGTCCCCAACGTTACGTGTCCTCTTTCAATGCTCTCTCAAGCCAACAACAAAGTATTTGAATCTATCAACCTCCTTGCTTGTTTTGGCACCAGCACTCATACACCAGTTTATCCGTGCCTAGCCTGCACGGATGAGCATTTCTAAAATTGTGATTGCTAGTGTGAAGGGCAACATCGGTTGGCAATATATGGCTCTAGCTCCATTAGCAAATGCTGGCGGCACTTTCCTGCTTTAATTTTATGCCGCTAGGTCCACACGTCTCTAGTGGCGCCCCATTTTTATCGCTGGCCCTGGTGGCTTCCTTCATCATGCTGCCCTTCCAAGAGGGCCATGCTATAATTCAGTAAATTTGGAATCCTATCTTCAATAGCTTTGCTTTCTTGATTTCTTGCATGTTAAATTAATGTTCCTATGGTTTTTAATGTATACTTTTATGTACTAACTCACCCAAGCCCTGCTTGCGCCATCCATTGGACTAAACCTTATATGAAAGCAAAGAATGTTAGTCCTAACAACCATGTAGATGTCATTAGGATCATTGAACTTCCAAGGACGATGTCGCGCTGCTGACACTGCGTAGAACACCAATAAGGTAAAGTTTGTCTATCAGGATATGAACACATGAAAGTGATGGATATAAACATGATAGGGCAGCAGTGATAATTATTTATATCAACAAGTTTATTTTGAGTACCAGCATCCTCACCCCTATAAATAGGTGCCAAGCCAGATCGAGCTCCTCAAGCTTCTTCACCCACACATCATCCGAACATATAGACGAGTTGGCCCTCTCTGCTCCTTGAAAAATCCTCGATGGAAGGCAGAGGACAGCTCAAGTGTTTCATCACCATTCTTCTCGTCCTGGGTCTCGTCCTTGAGCAGTCTCCGGTGGAAGCTAAAGCCATCTGGTGCTGCGCAAACGCCCACCAAAAATACCATTTTAACCGGTGCGTTGACTTGGGTATTGGTAGTGTCGAATATTGTGGAACTGGTACAGGTTGCGTAGTGATGGATGTGTGTGGGGGCGAATGGCCGGTGCCTTCTCGTAAGAAGAACCTCTCGCTTCACTCTTTTCATTTTGTTACTATTATTGTAGCACTATGTGACATTATATATGGAACTCCGTTGATATGAAACAATGGCTTTCAATTGATCTGCAGGTGATGCATCGGTTACCATGGATATTGCATAAGAAAGTGCACGCACGCGATGGGGTTGGAGATTTGATGCCAAAGTGATGAGTTGAGTGTCTGGTTATTGTTATCAACTTGTCATATATCCAAGTTCTGCAGCATGCCTTCTCCGTTCATTTGACTTCTGATCTATTTTTCGTATTTTCCAAAGTTTGTTCGTCTTCGAGGTGTGTCTGTGCCTTCGGATATATAGTAAAAAATAATGTCACCATCAACGGTGGCGTCACTGTTTGTCTCTATTCCTGTTTTTAGTCGTTTATATATTACTCGTTCTGTCTTGGTGGAAAAGACTTTTTTTTCGCAAGGAACAAAAATTCTCATATTGAGAATTATCATGCATTAGGATATCTGCTACCACCAAATTTTAAAATATAGAGACAAAGAACAAACGGCAGTAGATGTTCTACAGTCCAAATGAAACCGGATCCAGTATTGATCCACCATACAATTCGATGCTGTTACCTCATCAATCCAGTGGTTGCACATATGGATAGATCTGCTGCTATTACCTTGTTCACCTACACCAAAGGAGTCACACGCCGGAGAAGTGGGCCACGGAGGACGATGCTGTGGCTATGACCTCTCCCTTCTCTTTCCTAACACTCTCATCTTAGTGTAGCCGTTTTTTTTTTGAGGAAAATCTTAGTGTAGCCGTTGTCCCTCTTCACACTATATGGCTTGCTTATTTGGCTGGCATGGCGGCACGGCATCCTGCCCTGCGTGAGCACACAGCACACCAGGCTAGCGGCAACATGGCTGGCCTGGCGCGCTGGCCCACCTGCTCGCTTTCCCGGTGGTGATGCCATGCGGCGTTTCTCACCCGACAGTGTGACCTTTTTTGGCGATGGATTCATGCAACGCAAATGTGAGTGTTCGTGTTTTCTATAGTGTAAAGTCTTTGATTAGTTAAACTTTACTCTTATTTGTTTGTGGGTTCTTCGTCCGTCCCAGTAGCGGATGCTCTAGTAGAAGGGCCCTGATAAAGACGGATAACCCTTGCCAGCGCACTAGAGTAGTCGTCGATAGTGTAGACATGGTGTCTAGGTTAGAGGCTACCTTCATTTGCCTCGTACTCCATGGTTGAGGGGTAGGCGGTAATGGTGACAGCCCTGTCCATCCCTTGTAATCCCCCACGTTTGGGTACTGCGTAGAGCTAGAAGTCGGAGGTACTTGACACACCAAGTATAAGCCGGTGCCCAAAGTAAGCGAGTAATAGTAAAGTTTATCTGTCCTTAGACCCTAAGCCATAGAAATCCATCTCTACCCTTTCCAACTCTACCTTTGTGTTGTCCTTGGATGAATTAGCTAGACGAGTACCTCCGTTCCCAGTGGAAAATACGATACCCTGAATACTTCTGGGTGAAACACTACAACGGTAATTCCGTGCGCTTGTGGATTATTTCTGTATGCGTTAAGAAATACCAACAAGCATTTCAAGTGCCGTTCTCGGGGAACAGTTGCTGTATTTTCTTCGAACCTAGTTTCTTCGGACAACGGGCATAGAAGAAGTCACGTGACCTCTCGTTGACGCCTTCAAGCGGATTCTCCTGCCCGGCCGCCGCTGCCTCCCTTTCTTCTTGTCGCCACTTCGGCCTCTTAGCGGCATACCCTGTCATGCCTAGGTGGTGGTGGAGCGTGTTCCTCTTTGCGAGCTCGGAGAACTTCTCGCTCTTGGCCTTTGCTTCGTCGCTACTCATTTGTTCAACAAACTCCTCCCAGACGTGACGCTTGATGAAGCTGTAGTCTTCGAAGGGTGTCTTCCCTTTCATCACGTAGTCCTTTTTGAGTTTTAACGGCAAATTGCGAAGCGCTTTGCCTGCAATATACATAGCATGCCCCTTGCACAGTTCTTCATTATATTGGTCCAGTGGATACTGGAACCGCCTCTTCACGTCTCCGCACACGGCACCCTTGAGGTCTTTCGGGACTTTCCTCCAATTCAGATAGGTGATAGGCACGTGCTCCCTGACTTTATAGGAGCACTGATTGCTGAAGGTGCCGATGATAGTTTGTGGCTCCAAGGGCTATCCATGTGGCCCTATCTTGTGTATGGCATGCACCTTCTTGTGCACCTTGTGCCTCCCCGTGTTGCCCCCTCTTCAAATCTGACTTCTTACCACTGGCCGTTGCGGTTGAAGTGCTCGGGGTGGGACCGGATGCATGCCTCTCCTCGGGGTACACCAAACACAAAGGCACCACCGGTATCTATTGAGGACAAGAACTCGCATTAGTTTTGTACTTACGCGAGGCCCGTCGACGTTGTGTTAGTTATATACTTACGCGGCCCTCATCATCTCGTCATGGGGTGCGAGATGCTCGTGTTGAAGGCCCCGTCGGACTATAGGTCGGATCATCTTCTTCCTCTGTACGTCGTTTCTTGTTCAGCCTCGGTGTTAGCACCTCCTCCTCATACGAGGTGCTCTCGTCTAAGGACAAGCCTTCATCATCACTCGACATCGGAGTAGGCTCACGCCATACTTCAGTAGGCTCGGCCGCCATTGGAAGCTAAGAATTTGAGAGAGTTATATGGACATTTCACAATTATATAAAGACAATTTTATATACATTCATCTCAAAACAATTATATTCATCTGAAAACAAGATTACATCCTTTTTTCATTTACATTGGGAGTAGGTATACAAGATTATAAGAAAAGTACGAAAGAGTCTAAGAAAAGTACAAAATTGTAGAATCAATAAAATCATTTACATATTTGGCTCAGATTTTCCCCATTGTCATCACATCGCTTCTAAACTGGTTGCTTGTATATGGAATACAAGCCATCCTAGTTTAGCGGCTCACAAGTATGGAAACATTTCATCATCATAGCCACTGCCTCAGCACATTTAAAAAAATCATCATTGCAAATGCCACTGCCTCAGCACATTTAAAAAAATCATCATTGCAAATGCCAGCAATAGTAAGTACTAGGAGTAGTAAGTTGTAGTAAGTAGTAAGTTGTATAGAGTAGTAAGTAGGAGGAGTACAGGACCAGCAACAAGTAGTAGGAAGTAGTAGTTAAGTAGTAGTACTAAGTAGTGTAGAGTAGTGAGTAGTAGTAGTAGTAGTAGTAGTAGTAGTAGTAGTAGTAGTAGTAGTAGTAGTAGTAGTAGTAGTAGTAGTAGTAGTAGTAGTAGTAGTAGTAGTAGTAGTAGTAGTAGTAGTAGTAGTAGTAGTAGTAGTAGTAGTAGTAGTAAGTACTAGGAGCACCAGTAGTAGTAAGGAATAGGAGTAGAGAATTTACAAGAATAGTGTATACATATATAGTACAGAGTAGTAGCAGTTGTGCACAATGCAAAAAACAGAGAATAGTAGGTGTAGGAGTAGGAGAATAGTAGGAGTAGTAAGTAGTAGTAAGCCAAAAAAATTATAGAAGGCATTTCCTCAATCCAAAACAGAGAATAGGAGGAGGAGGAGGAGGAGTACAGTAGGAGTGGGAGTAGTAAGAGCAGCAGCCAGCACCCAGCAGTAGTAGTTAAGTAGACTCAAACAATTCAGTAAGCTAAGTAGACTCAATGCTTCAAAAATTCAGTAAGCATAACAAATATTCTTGACTGCAAGTGGCAGAACAGGCCAGTGCTCAGTTATATGAATCATTCAAACATTGCATATATGGTTGCAAATCTCTCAATGAAAACCGCATCATAGGCAGTGGCATTTGCATATTTAGTCAAAAAATCACATCACAGGCAGCAATTAATCAAAATCACATGTTAAAACAAATTAATCGCATCACAGGCAGCAATTAATCGCATCACAAGCATGGCAATCAGTTCACCAGCAGCACGGAGTCGGGGAAGACAGGTGGGGAAGATAGGCCACTAGGGTTCTGGCGTACGGAGCGGACGGCGGACGGAGCTAGGGAAGACAGACGGAGCCGGGGAAGATGGACAAAGCCGGGGAAGACGGACGGAGTCGGGGAAGACATGCCGCTAGGGTTCCGCCGTACGGAGCGGACGGGGTTGGGGAAGAGGGACGGAGCCGGGGAAGACGGATGGAGTCAGGGAAGACCGGCCGCTAGGGTTCCGGCGTACGGAGCGGACGGCGGACGGAGACGGGGAAGAGGGACGGAGCCAGGGAAGAGGGACGTCATCAGCGGCGGGTCCAGGGAAGTCGTGGTGCACAGGGCAGATCTTCTCAACACGGGGGCGCACAGTGCGGCAACCCGTGCCGGCGGTGGCCGGAGACGAGGACGATGATGGTCGCCGGGGGCGGCGCTAGGGTTCACAGCACCCCGGCGGATGGTGACGTCGGGGAACGGATGGAGAAGATGCTGGGGCGGCGCTCGAAGTGCGCGAGGTCGGGGGCGGGGGCGGAGGAGCTCGGCACCGGAGATAGCGGCGGCGGTGGCAGCAGGCAAAAATTTGGGCAGCCCTTCAGGGTCAAAATGAATGCGGTGAAGGAGGTGGCGGCGGCGGCGGTAGGAGGACGGGTATATATAGGTCTCGATTTACCGAGGTGGACGACTTAGGGTAACCGCCTCAGTTAATATTAACCGAGGCGGGCACTTAGGGTGCTTGCCACGGTTAATATTAACCAAGGCGGGTGACTTAGGGTAACTGCCTCGGTTAATATTAACCGAGGCGGACTCATTAGGGTGCCTGCCTCGGTTAATATTTTCCATTCTTCATATTTTAGGAAATGCCTCTGTTTTTAATTTGTAATGCTTTTTAAAATTCATAGGAGAGTAGTATACAAGTGTAGGTGTAGTGTAGTAAGTGGTAGTAGTGTTGGAGTACTAGTAGAGTACACGAGCAAGCCCAATGGGGCTCAGGGGCTCAAGATCCCTAAACTAACTGCCTCGGCTGTGCGGGCTGCATCGACGCCGGGATCCACGAGCTATGTCTCGCCCGATCCCTAAACTAACTGCCTTGGCTGCGCGGGATGCACCGACGCCAGGATCCACAATCCCCGTCTCGCCCGATCCCTAAACTAACTGTCTTGGCTGCGCGGGCTGCACCGACGCCAGGATCCACGAGCTCCGTCTCACCCGATCCCTAAACTAAACAACCTCGGCTGTGCGGGCGGCACCGACACCAGGATCCGCGAGCTCTGCCTCGCCCGATCCCTAAACTAAACTGCCTCGGCTACGTGGGCTGCACCAATGCCAGGATCCGCGAGATCCGTCTCGCCCGATCCCTAAACTAACTACCTCGGCTGCGCGGGCAGCACCGACGCCAGGATCCGTGAGCCCCGTCTCGACCGATCCCTAAACTAACTGCCTCGGCTGCGCACGACACCTTGGTTGACGACTCTATCTCGACTAAAATGCACGCACACACGCCCACTGACAAAAAACCCTAGACGATTCTGCCCAAATCGACCGGGGGCTCGGGGACTACACCCGCGCGTGCGCTCGCGCACACCTGCTGATGAAACGAAACTTCCCCCGCTGGCAACACGAAACCCCCCCCAGACGATTCTACCCGAATTGCCCGGGAGCTCGAGGGCTACACCCGCGGGTGCGCTCGCGCGCACCCGCCGTCAAGACAAAAATCCCCCAGACGATTCTACCCAAATCGCCCGAGGGCTCAGGGGCACCTGTCGGGTTCATAAACCCGGGGTCCCTCTTGGACCGGCTTTCCAGCAAAGGCTTGGCCCAGCAGATAACGTTGCGAACGACGTGCAATTCTCGAGCCCTTCCAAACACCTAAACGACATGCCAAAAGGACAATCCAATCTCCGACCGGAAGGCCTGGCCGAGGAGGAATGACGCCCACTTCTGACTCCGGCCCGCTTCTCCGACCAGAAGGCCTCACGAAGGATGAACAACGCTCGCTTCCGACACCGGCCCACCTCCGGACGCCCTCTCCGACCGGAAGGCCTGGACAATACACCACTTCCGACTCCGACCCGCTTCTACGACCGGGAATGCGCCGAACCCCTGCTTACAGCTCCTCTCCGACTGGCGCAATCAGAGCCGACTGGGACCAACCGACCGGGGACGCCCGCTCGGTAAGGACCAGGAAACAGACGGATAAAGAAAGGCAGGGAACTTAAGTCAACCGTAATACCAAGGACCGTACCCTGTACACCTGCAGGACAGTACCCTGTGACCTCCCTGGCATGACAGAGCACAAGCAGTGTTGTAGGCACCGATATTTTCCCCTACAGTGTTGTGGACGCCATCAACTCCCATACCAGACAAATACGGTAAGGCTCCCCCCACATGCCTCTGGGCATCAACAGTGTTGTGGGCGCCAGCATTTACCACACCAGGCGAACATGGTAAAACCCCCTACATGCCTCTGGACATCAACAGTATGGCAGGCACCGACGTCTGCCACACCAGAAGAAGACGACACAACCTCCCACGTGCATCTGACACTAAACTGTATTGTGGACGCCTACCATCATCTTGTACCCGCCTGCGTGGGCAGCAAAACTTAGCAGCATACGTACTCTCTCCCTCTCACTTGTAAGGCCGTCCCCTTCATCTATAAAAGGGGATGCGCTCTCTTCCAACAAGGAGATCGATCAGTTCACTTACATTGATTCACCGTCTATAACTTTAGACACTCTAAAGTTATACCGAGCACACGCTCGAACACTTAGCACATAGCGGGGCTCCCGTCACTCTTGGCCCTTCAGACCAGAGTCCGACCGGACCTCTTGTACCCCCATCTTTCTCCCTTCCGTTTGTAACCCCACAGCAAACTTCGAGCACCTGGGCTCAGGAATAAAGTCACCGACCGATTCAAACTGGATGTATGGCACTTTGCATGAACCAGTATAAACCCTGTGTCATTGAATGCTAGGCCACCTCCGATTACAACATACAGCAAAACTACAAATATTTACGTGTTGGTCACTTTCTGTACCAACAAAATCTGTGCAGGAAGCGAGGTTGTCCGATCAATAGAAATGGGGTTGTACCATAATTTCGCCCTATAATATCTAGGGGCACAGGTGGAATTGTGTAATAAGCCTATAAATAAGATGAGGCTGCCTCCACTCAGTATCACCTCTTGGAATTTTTTATTTTCTCATTCTAGTCCCCCTCATAGAGTTTGTTCTTGAGGTCCACAAATTCGAAATTTATGTAAGCAGAGATTTTAAGTTGGGAATGGAGGCCCGAATCCTCCGGTTGTCCTCCGGAATTCATCACTTGTGCCTGTGATTTTCATTTTGTTGTGTTGTTCGTTTTTCTCCATTTTCGTTCTTGGCTACAATCTGAATTTCTCTGAGTTTGGGTCGATCCCATGCGATGATTTTGTGAGGATAGATTCGTAGCAAGTTGAATTCCATCTTTGTAAATTTTTGGAACGAATGATGGAGATTTGGGTCGTTTTTCTTTTGATTTTCTGGTCACTCTTTCTCCCTGTTCGTGCCTAGCAGAGGCACTGCTTTTCCTGTTCGTCTTTTGCGTGTGGGGAGACGAGCAACTGAGCACCAGCACCGTGCTCACCAGGCCCGAGGCCGAAGGCCTGCGCCAAGCATCAGGAGCCGCGTGCTCCCAGAGCCCGAGCGGCGCTCGCCCAGGTGGCCATCCTCTCGTCGGTCTCCTCCCTGTCTCTACTTCCTTCGGTGCTTGCATCTGGCCGGCGGCGAGCAGACCCACCGCTGGTTGTTCCTCTCTCCATCTCCGCTCGGTACGTGCAACCCAGTGCCGTGCGGTAGCTGTTTCCCTCCGTTCGTGCGGTTTTTCTCTCGGTTCTGTTCGGCTGTCGGTCCTGATCGTGCGGTGCACCGCTCGGCAGTGTCTGGTGCCTGTCAAAAGTGCCGGCCCAATTTCCAGTCTGGCAGGTTCGAATTTCCAGCCCTTTTTTTTTGTTTCATCCGTGGTTTGCGTGTTTGTGCTCGGATTTAAGTTCCATCTTTTGTGTTGGTTTTCCATCGATTCAAAAACTTATCTAAGTATTCTCGTCACCAGTTGGCATGGATATTTTGGATTTGGGAACTTCTTTTGGTTTGCTTGTTTGGCGGTGATTTGGGGACAGCGGCCAAATATTTCGAGAGAAATTTTATGACTCTCATTCACCCCCCCTCTGGTCACCGTTTTCGGTCTTTTATATTGCTACTAATTTAAATATCTGAAAAATAAAAGCAGCCTCGTTAGGAAGCTGCATTCTCATGGCACTGGCAGCATATATATGAACATTTAGTTGGCAACCTACGTACATTTTCAGGCTCACAATGAATCCGCAAGCCAGAATAAGCTGTACAATAACATTTGTTTTGTAACATGACGACTCGGCCCTTCCTTTCCACCCAACTTAGCCTGCCGGTGCCCTCCTCATCGTCCCCACGCGCGGCTAGCGGCCTTTCCCCCTCGGCCCTTCCTTTCCACCCGGGACGCGGCTCGATGGGGAGGTCAAAGCTCCGTCGGTGGGCCGACAAGGATGACGATCTACTCTCCGACGTCTCGGTCGGCGATTCCTCTCCTTCGTCGTACCTAGAGGCCGCTCGCCGGGCGCTAACTGCTCCGGCCTGTCCGCAGGATGTTGCGGCACCAGGCGCGATCGACGCTGCCGCTGCTGCTATGGCCCTGACGAACGGCGGCGGTGGAGCGACGAGGGTACGCCGCCCGTTGCGTCATCGCCGACGCCGTCAGCGCCAGCGCCGGCGTCGGATGCGGCGCAAGGCCCATAATCGATCGGGTGGCCGAGGAGCCCAGGCGGCATCGGATCAGACGGACCCAGCGCGCCTGCGCGTGCCTGCGCACCAACGGTTGGGGCCGCGCCGCCGCATCTCAGCTCCAGATGATGAGGGGTGGCAGCTGCAGTGCCGGTGTGTCGTTCGTGAGGAGTGGCAGCGGCAGCTCCGGGGCCAGTGTCTCAATTGCCTGTCCTGGCGCGTGGCGACATGCCGCCTCCAATGCCGGTGCCTACGCTGCAATGGTTTGGGCCACCTGGCCCGTGCCTGTAAGCGTCCGCGAACGGTTCCTGCTCCGGAGGTCGCCGGCAGGAGCCGACAGCATCGTCGCTTGGGCGCGCAGGCTGGTCGTCGACTGTAGCCACCTCCCCACGTCGGTCCGGCGGAGTCGGGTGAGGCTGTGCTTGTGCCGTCTGCCGGTACGCCTGTCGGCCGAGGCCGTCACCGCCGACGCGAGAGGCAACGAAGACGGCCACAGGAAGGCACCAACGCCCACCCCTCCACCGAAGCTGCGGCCAACCTCGTCGTGCCAGCCAGCGGGACGTGCCTTCCTTGGGTTGACCCGTTGACACTGTTGGTTTGGCATCACGACGTGCTCCCTGTTCGCGACGCCACGGATGACCCGATGCTCGAGGAGTTTGTAGCCTCCATCGCCCCCAGCAGGTTCGACCCGCAGTTGGCCGTCTTGGAGGAGCCCTCGGGGGTGGGGGTCCCTGCTGGAGGGTCGCTCCTTCCGGCGCAGCTTTGTGCTGCCCCATCTCGCTCGGTCGCTTCTTCGGACGTGGAGCACTCGGACCATGCGAGGACGCCATCCATAGTTACTTCCCCGCCTATGGTCTTGTCGCCCATGGGCGCGGCGGCGGCTGTGGCGCCAGCTCCGGTGTCACCGAGTGACATCTCGCAGTATCTACGGTCGCAGCTTTCCTCTACCATCACGGAGCCGATCTTGGTCGAACCTCCACGTCTCTGTGTTCCTAGGAGGCGTTGTGTGGTTGAATGCACTTCCTCAACGCCACGTCGTAGCGGGAGGCTTGCGGCCAAGAGCAGATGCAGAGCCTCCAACCCGACCGTGCAAGCCCAGAACGTGCTGATGGCTAAATGGGGACTCGGCCAGCAGGATCAGGCGTCGCAGGCCGATGCGGAGGGCAATTTCGATAAGTACATGGCCGTTTTCGACGAGCCTCTCTCGGAGTCCAAGCGCGAGGCAATTAGGAGGCTCTTCCCGGCTGGCCGCGCGATTGACGGCATCCAGCTGGTGGAGGGGGTTGAACTCGAGGTTTAGCCTACCTTTGGGTACCCGCTCTAGGTCGTCCAATTGTTGCTCATGGCCTAGTTTACTAGCTCGTTGTAGCTTAGCCCGTTGTTGCTTCTAGTCCCTCTTGTGGTACTAGCCGGGTTTCGTCGTAGTTTTCCTTAGTATTTTCGCTTCTGTTTTTTCTTCTTTCTCCTCGCATGGGAAACCTTTGGTTACCTAGCGTTGAGCAGTTTGTTGTTTGATTCGGTGTTGTCTACTTCCTCTTAATGAAATACGTGCTACACGGCACATTCGAGAAAAAAAAAACATGACGACTCACAACTTAATTATATGTACAAGGCTCTGTATTCTCAGGTGGTAACCTGCATCCACAGTAACACAGATTCGAATAAAAAAACTAATTCACATCACATCGCATTCTAGTCACCATGAATTTATTTGCAGTGTCCAACATCTGACTGCCTCACGACGACCCGCAGCGTAGTAATCGGCTCCATTGCTTCTTCTTCGGCCGAAGCGATGATAGCTCCAGCCTCCAAGGCTGCTTTTTGTCCATGCGGCGCTCCACCTGCAGGCGAGGTCTTTTATGCATTCTATAATCGATAGCGCTAGAGACGTATGTAGTAATAATAATAGTCTTGGAGTAGCATGCATACTTTATTGTTATTCCCTCTGTTGTTCCACGATGAATTCCCTTCAAACTTGCTCCACTTTGTCCAATAACACCTCCTCTGTTTCATCCCCTGAAACGGACCGTCTAGTCAAGTAACCAGATATTCCAATAGCAAGAAAGGTGCTCAGTATATGCAACATATAAAGCAGCAGTGTTGTGTTAATTTACCTGAAGCGTCGGCAGAGGGGCTGACGTTTGTCTTGAAGCTGAAAGGATCTATCGTGTACTTCACGTACCACTTCCTTTCAATGTTGTTGTCATCATCATCTGCATATGCCTTGACCTGCTTGATATGGCTGAACTTGTCCCACTCAGGGCTAGATTTTCCTTTAGCTATGGAAGCGAGCAGTGAGACATCACAGTCTAGAAGTAAATCCCTTGGGTTTACGTCCAGTATCCAGGGAGTGTTCTCATGTCGTAGTCCTCCAGTCCGAGTTTCTGAAGTGCAGGCAAACCCTCTAGTACCTGCAACTCTGGGCACTCTATGATCCCGAGGTTCTGCAAATTTGGCAGATTACTGATCCTCTCCAGGCTAGGACATCCATCCACCTGAATTTCCAAACCAGAACCAAAGTTCTCCACAGCGCTTGGCCCAACATGCTTGATGCCTGGGGCACTTATAATCTGTAGGAACTCCAAGCTGGGGAGCTGGAACAAGCCATCAGGTAGCTCTGTGCAATAAGGCAAGTCTTCCATGACTAGAATCCTCAAGCATCCAAGGGACACAATTGCTGTCGACGTCATCCACTTCGGAAGTCGTTGACTAAAGTACCCTTTTATCCTTAGATTTTCTAAGCAAGGTGTAGGGCAGATCTCGTCAAACACCTTCTCGATTTGTTGCTGCTCTTCCTCTTTTATCAATCTGTGAGCACCTCCACGTAAGCACAGATAAATGAGGTGCACCTTTTCACCAAGCCTTGCTTTTATAGCAAATGTGGAATAAGATACATTCTCCAGGCCATGTATACGAAGACGCATGAGCTGGTTAAGAGGTCCTAATTCTTCCAAACTACACCAATCACCCTCCACGTGGGCAGGAAACCCCTCCAATACCCTTAAATTAGTTAGGCCACTGAAACCCCTGGGTATATTATTTATACCTGAGCCAAGAAGGCTTAGATACCTCAGCTGACGTAACTTTCCAATGCCCACAGGAAGCTTCGTCAGACTTCCACAGTTAGTAAAGGTCAATGCACTGCAAGAATTTCATCTTGGCTATTTTTTTTGGCAGCCTAGATGTGTTAGTGCCATCTAGGCACAAATACCTCAAGTGTTTGAGTTGGACCAAAGAGTCAGACAATGCATCAAAATTTCCATCTTCTATATGTAGGGTCCGCAAACAAGGAAAAGATGACAGTGAATCACCTGGGTTGATCTTTGTTTCCCCAACTAAAATAAGTGTTCGAAGTGATATATGTGCTTGTAGAGAACTCCACTCTAGCTCATTTGACTCTGATTCTTTGGATTTTAGTGATAACTGAATAACATTTTGTGGGTTAATGTTATTGGTATGGCCAGACTCAGTTTTGTGAGCTACCAATGCTTCATCTCTAGTCAAATACTGAGCGAAAGAGCGAACAACATCATGCATATTGCAAACTATCTGGTCTATGTACCCTTGATCAGGCTCTAGAAGGTTCCTAGCTATTAACTGGTCATAGTACTCTTTTCCTAACACTTCCAAATCCTGTGAGTTTCCATGAACAAATCCTTCACTAATCCACATGGCAACAATACGGTCATACCAGAACACCGTGTTCTTTGGGAGGAGGGCGTAGTGTAGAAAGCAAGACTTCAACTCAGGGTTCAGATCTTGATAGCTCAGGTATAGTGCATAGTTTAGCTCTTCAGTCATTTGAGATACTGACCATGTAGAATCATTAAGGACCTTTGTCCAATCGCTTCGCCTTGTCCAATGTCCTTCTGTGTATCAACCTTTTGTTCATCATTATTTTCATTTCCGACCACCTGCAAGCAGCTAATTAAGCCAGTTAATTATGTGGAATATGGAGATATATATACATTTCGTCCTAATCGGAGGCAAAATCGAGTGCTCGTAAATGATTCTGTGTGCAGAGGCAAAATCACGTACGACGTTCTAAGCATATGACCGATGTACCACTTCCGTGCACCTATAGCACTACGGTGCAACTAGGTGACGTCTGTGCACAAAAGTAGTTCTCTCAGCAGTCACTCTATAATTACCAGCTCTAGTATTTTATAGTCACTGTATTATGTACCATAGCCACTCCAGTATTTATTGTAGCTTTTAATAATTATAATTTTATTTTACTAAAATGGAATGAACTGTCCTCTAAGCCCTGCACTGTGGCACTAAAGATATTGAATTTTCTATATCAAATTTTTTTGCAGTAATATTATTTTGTATAAATATAGAATAATTAAAATTAAATTACTAGCATTGATATGACATAATATTTTTTGTCAAAATTTATAAACTTATTTAAATTAAAGGGCATACCCTGTGCAGAGATAAATGTAATTAACAAAAAATTGTTAGTATCATTATTTATTTGTGGTTTGTTAAGGAAGATTTTTAGCTCTTGATTAATTATTAAATAAAGAGTAAATTTCACTAGTGGTCCTCGAGCTTGTCCTAAGTTCTCATCCAGGTTCTAGTACTTTTAAATTGCACACAGAACTCCCTAAATTTGTCATGAGTTCTAATCCCGGTCCTAGTATATGCAAATTGCACATTTAGCTCTCTAAACTTGTTCTGAATTCTCATCTCGGTCTTGGTACTTGCAAATTCCACACTGAAGGTTCCTAACATTGTATTATTATACCATTATGGTCCATTCACCCTATAACATTGTCCCCACGTCCGTCACACCACACATGCTTGCCTTACTACCCTGCACCTGCATATGTTGCATCAACGGGGGGGGGGGGGTTGGCAAAACAGATGGCAGTATGTGCAAACGTCACATGTATCTATTTTAAAATTTATTATATTTGTTTCAACGATTTCAAAGACCAAGGTGAGCATCACCGTCCAGTTTCACTGCGAAATCGCAAAACTGACGGTGATGGCAGTTTCTAAACTGGTGGGGATAATGTTTCTGTAGTAGTGTCTTCAAAGTAGTTTGTAGCCTAGATTCATAATATTAATGCTAAAATAAATAACCATCTAGGTTAATTTGCATATCCGTGTGCATAAGAAACCTAATAAAAACTACTGAAAATGCATAGATGTTATAAATTATAAATATTACATAGGGGCACTTTGTTCTTGAGCCAATTTAAGCTCAATCAGTAATAACAAATGGTGATGATAACGATTATAATTGTTAGAACATTCTGGATGGCCAAAGAATTCCTTGCATGCATATATTTGTTTCCATAAATAAACTACCCGCAACTAACGTTTACAATTAAATGGAAGTTACAACAAATCTTTAAGGTTTTGTAGATAACTTAGTAGCCCAAATCAAGTGCTAAAAACGATACTGTGTGCAGAGGCAAAATTCACATGCGACGTTCTAAGCGTATGACTGATGAACCAGTCCACTAAAATAGATGGAAAAATCATCGTATATGTATATCACTACGGTGCAATTAGGTGACGTCTGTGAATGTACAAGAATAGTGTTCTGATCAGTCACTATCATTACTAACTCTCGTCTACCTGATGTTTATAGTCACTCTAGTATTTATCGTATCTTTTATTTATTTATTTATTATTTTATTAAAAAAGGTTGTACAGTACGCCAGACTACTTCTCACTGCCAAGTACTGACAGTGATAAGTGATAAAAAAGCACAAAATGTACGCCAGATTACTTCATCTTCACTGCCAGTAACCGACAATGACAGTATTTAAACTCAAGATCTCAACATTCTCCTGAGCATCTATACCAGCAGAGCTATACAACACTTGTGACTATACAACTGATGCTATTCTTTTCACTACACAATTTTGAATCTTATATTGCATATTTGATACTCTAAATGATCTCAAATGAAAAGGTTGTTAGCTACAAAGTTGTAGATCGATCTCATCGACTACTAACTCTACTATTGACTTTGTCTCCATTCGACATCATTAACCATCTCAAATCCCATTGGTGAACTTACATAGAATATTTTGATATGTAAACCATCTTAAATTAAAAAGTTGTTAACTACAAAGTTTTAAATCTTTTTGAACGTATAAAGCTTATCTTATCAAACATCATATGAAAAAGTTATTACTTTTTCGTAAAATAGCCTATCACTGTTGGTTGTAGCCACAAACTGGCCACGACGGGTGGTCCTTCACTGCTTGTTCGTGGCTAGAACCAGCAGTGATAGTACACTGCCTGTCACTATCACTTGTAGCCACGATTCGTTCGTGAAAATTCAATTCGTTTGTGAAAGTTCATCTATCACTGTCAGTTGTACTATCACTACCGGTTCCAAAGCAACCAGCAATCATGGTCTGACAATGATGGCCTTTGTTTACTGTAGTGCTAGGTCCTATGCAACCCACTTTCCTATTAATAATGGTATGAACTATCATGCCAGCCTGCACTATGGCACTTAAGGCCATGTTTGGATGTTGTAGTATTAAGAGACGTAGTATTAAGAAACAACGATTTTAGAACCTATAGATGTGGTAAACCATGATTTAGCAACAAAGAGGTCTAGATATGAGTTTGTAAAACTCTAAAGAGACTACAAATTTAGCAAAACTCTGGTTTTGAAAACCATAAAATTTGTTGCATCAAAACACTTCATACAACTCTAATAAAATCAAAGTATTTCATAAAAGCATGGTATTTTTCTAAAACTCCAAAAATACATCTGCATCCAAACAGGGCCTAAGATTTTGAACTTGCTACATTCGAAAATTGTATATGTAGTAGAAGTATTATTTTTATAAAAATATAGAATAATCAAAATTAAATTACCAGTGCCGATATGACATAGTATTTGAGTCAAAATTTATAAAATTATTTGAAATAAAAACTTATAAACTTTTTTGTCATGCCATAGTAATGTAATTTAAAATAAATTATCAGTGTCATTTATATGTGGTTCGTTAGGTAACAGTTGAACACTTGATGATCTATTAACTAAAAATATCCTAATGTATGTATGTTTGATTGGTCGATATATTAACCCAAGTTTATGTTAATAACCGAAATGTATAGCAGGGATCATGGAGGATGCAAACTATACAGCCACCATGTTGTCAGAAATTGGTCCTGCTATCGGCCTGGTTGAAGGTGAAAGAAGGAACCCGAGAAACCAGAGGATTTATTTTAACGAACATCTGTCCCTGCTGATTGTTCAGTAATTAACTAATCGGTCCCAATACAAGCCTACATGAAGCTAGTCCTCGTTTGAAACCCAAAGATTGGGTATATGATCCTAGAAAATAAATTCGTCCCTTTGTGACATTTGGTTTATTTTTTTATTCCAATTTGACACTATATGTTCAGTTTGGTTGCAACTTATCATGAGATTATTCATAAAAGGACCAAACACCCCTGGTAGAAAAACGAATGGACGGAAGTCAATTATTAGGATCCAACTGGAAAGGTTATTAAAGTTTGCACATCTTGACCTGAAGAAGCTACGTTTTTCTCCCTTATTCATACTCTCTTGGATGCAGGTAAGCCTAATGTGATATCCCTTGTATCCTTAGCTTTTTAACTATTCTAGAGATGAGACAAGTGAGGCAAGTTACATGGACAATTACTCAAGTGTCTATGGTAAAACCTGTCAATAAGGATATATGCCAAAGGCCCCGTGAGTACTTTTCCTAACTTTTTACGCCATGTTCAGAAAAGAACTTTAAATCATTGATTTTATTTTAACATGTTTACAGGATCTAGTAAAATTATAATAGTTTGAAAAGGTTGTTAGAGAAAAGGATAAAAGTTACATATGTTATATGTTATTTTAATGTCTAACTCGATGAGATATTTAAAAAGTTACACTCCTATCACCTAATAATAGGTCTTCTGAAAATTTAGAACAAAATAAATTAGGCAACAAGAGAAAGCCTAACATTCCCATCATTAAACAGTAATGTCCAGTCCTGATTGGCTTTAATAGTACAGGCTATAAATTGCTGATTCTTTATCAGACCGTGGAGGATGGGACTTGGTCTTGGAGATATTAAACCTAAGCACCAGACGCCCTTTGCAACGAAAGGATACAGTAGAGTAAAAGTTTAGAAATCTTAATCTCATGACCATCTAAAGAGTTGAGGCTCTCAAAAAAATCTATAGAGTTGCGACCACAAGTGTTAGTAACAATGTAATAATGCTTGTACATGTGCTCTTACGAAACTTCACAAGCACCTACAGTCATTTGTGTAATGTAAGAATTTTAAAAAAATATTACTACATGTTACTAACTTTATTATTGTTTGTAGTTTACGCTTATTCCTTTTAGGCTTTTATTTCGCCTGTTCTTTATCATGCTCTGTGTTCATGATTCTTTAATGACATTTCACTACTATAGAAATGGATTTCACCAACACTATTTTGATTCTATTAGAAACATCGGTAAAAATATATCACCTCCGATAATTGAACCATTGATAAAAATGGCTTTCACCACCATTTGTGGCAGTGAAAACCGGTTTTGAGTATATAGTCGGTCAGAAACCCTAGCCCATTCTCACTCCCTCACCGACACCCCACCTACTGACCACCTCTCTCTCTCCCTTACTCGAGCACTTCCTGCCGCCCCCTCTCTCCCTCACCAGCACTCCCTCCGGGCCCCCTCTCTATCCCATTGTAGCACCGCGGCCCGAAGATCGGATCTGCCATCGGCGCGGGGGCAGACACCACCCATGTCCCTCAACAGCATGGACCTTGATGTCACAATCCTGGCCGCTAGGGGCAGCTAGCGTAGACCATCATGGACGACTGCAGGCACACATGACACGTGTATTTTTTAATTATTTTTATTCAACTTTCAATATCGGTTTCAATGTGGCGGTGATGAAGGTGAGCATCACCGCCGAATCGCAAAACCGGTGGTGATGGTCGTTTTCAAGCAAGCGGTGATAATGTTTGTGTAGTAGTGTTTTGAAAGTGGTTTACAGACCCTAGATTTCTAATATTAATGCTAAAACAAATAACTATTTTGTACAACCATGCGCATAAGAGCATCTTCAGTGTAGATTTTCTTTATGTGGTTTCTAAGAGTGCCACATCATTTTATAGGTTTAGGTTGATGAATGAAATGATTCCTCTCAAGACACAATTTTATAAATAGATAGTAAAGCAAATGTGAAGAAAATGCGCAAGATTACCGACATCTGAATAGATAGTGTAGCAAATGCGCATGCATGAATGTGTAACAAAATAAAGCTATAAATTAACTTATACGAACCTGCTTCTTGAGCAAAGACCAGGCATCTTCTTGCTCTAATTTGTTGACATGGTGGTAGGGCACCTCCGCCATCATGCCTTTGGCGACCATGTCATGTCTTGTGGTAACGAGGACACAACTACCTTGAGCTAGGACGCTTAATAATGGAGTTTTGAGGACACCCTCCCATGCATGGTGGTCCCAGACATCATCCATCACCAATAAAGTCTTGCAGTCCTTCAAGGCTTCCTTCTTCAAGGCTTCCTTAAGGGTTCGCTCTAGTGCGGCCTTTGTGTTTCTTGGTGCTTGATGGTTTCCTTGTGTTTCAGTGATAGCTCTCTCTAATAGATCAACATCGGTAGATTCTTGATTGACACTCAACCATATTCTCTTTTGAAACACTTGATTGATGAAGTCATGATTAAAGATCTTCTTGGCAAGGGTGGTTTTGCCAATCCCTCCTACTCCCACAATAGCATAAACCATAACATTTTTGTGTTCATGTACATTTTTGTCCTTCTTTGTGAGCAAATCCACAAGATTTCTTGTGTCCTCCTCAATCTTCTCACCAACCACACCTAACTCATCCTCCCCTGTTGTCTCACGCCTAGCGTGAAGGGAGGATTCTACCTTTTTTGTGTTGTCCTCATAAGATGCAAGGTTAACGAAGTTGAAGGTTTTGCTACGCTTCTCAATGTCATCTAGGTTCTCATTAAGACTTTTTATGCGATTACCGATGTCATGAGCATGGAGAGGATTCCTCATACAAAAGAGTAAGGGATTGAAGCAGCCCATATCACAGCTTCGACCCCGTTCCATCGCCTTGAGCTGGCACAAATCAAGGATGTTGGTAGCATCATACATGGCATTCCTAAGCTCTCTCACCCATGATTTCACACTCTCGTCGCTGATGTTCCTCTTGTCAGCATCGGCGAGGAACCTCTTAAGGTCCCCAAGCTTCGTCCCCATCTTTTTTATCTCATCGGGAACACATAAAAGCAGATGCACCTCTTCTTTAGCCATCTCCAACAACATGTCTTGGAGGTAGGATGCTAAAGCATCCAGTACCACCGCCATTTTTGCTGCTTCGGTATCTACAAAATCGAAATTAGATAAAAAATTACGTGTTTCGTTTTAAAGGAAAGGTAATCTTGATGGTAAAAGTACCGAGGCCCCTATAACCTTGGCACTATTATTCAAAAGGGAACACTGCAACAATAGATAGGTACTAGAATAATCCCATTTAAATGATAACTGAGTACTTTCGGTACCAGATCTGGCGCATAGTAGCAAGCTAAAACGATAACGGAGTTAACAAATTAATGAGTAGCTAGCAGACGAGAATATGATGAAGTTTGATCTATGGATGATGTGGAAATATTATATACTTGGGCACCTAAAAATCGAAAGCAGCTACACCAATCTCAAGCCGTCACCCTTGTGTGAGTATATTTGTGAGTGGAAGAAGAGTATAATATCTCCAACAAAAACTAGAAAGAAAGAAAGAAAGAAAGAAAGGAGCGGGGCGAGCGGGGCGGCGGCAGCTTGTGGGGATCTTCGGTGGCTGTGCTCCTAGGCGGATCTAGAGCGTGGATCTCTGGCGGCCGCGCCTCCGCCAAGCACGGCACGGTGCCCCTCCCTCTCCCTCTCCGGCATGCGGCGAGCAGCGCCTCCTCTCCTCCACAACCAGGTGGCGGGGCGCAACCCTCCGGCGGCAGATACGGCCGTGCTCCGACCTCCTCCCCCCTCCCACCTCTCCCTACGGCGCAGATCTGGCGGAGAGGTGTCCTACAACGGCGGATCCGATGGGTTGGTGCCCGGCGGCTGCAGATCCGGCCTCCTCCCCTCCCTCCATGGCTCCATGGCGTGTATCCGGCGGTGGAGGTGGCACCACAGCAATCAGCGGCGTGGATGGGTTCGGCGGGCCCATGGATGGGCTCGACGGGCCTGTCCACGGGTTTTTTCTTTTTTTTCCTTTTTTATTCGTTTTACGGAGGCGGACATCAAACCACCTCGGTAAAGGTCCCATTTACCGTGACCATTTGTTCGAGGCGGTGGTACTGCCCGCCTCAGTAAATCCATGTTGCCTGCCTCGAAAAATATTTTGTGTAGTAGTGAGGGCCAGGTTGGGTACTTTTGGTACCAGACCTGGCACCTTGATTTGCATTAAGGTACCAATCTCAACCCGTCACCCGTGTGTGAGTATATTTGTGAGTGGAAGACGAATAACATCTCCAATAAAAATAAGAAAGAAAGAGGATGGAAAGAAAAAACAGAGAGAGCTGGGAGAGACTAGGCATATGCACCTTGATTTGCAGCGGCGAGAGAGAATGCTGTGTCCTTCAGTTCCTTGATCTGTTGTGGAGTGGAGCAAGAGGACAGGCCGGGCCAGGCTGGGGGTACATTTGTCATAGAGATGACAAATTGTTAGATTTGTGGTTGATGTATAATAGTGTATATAAACGAGTACACAAGTTTGAAGTAGATCTTGGACGCAGAGCTAGCTACGCATGAAAAATTGAATGCAGAGAAATAAGGCGTCGAGGAAACGGACCTGTTGAGCGATGGCTGGAACTGGAAGTACGTTGGACCAAGTGCAGGCGTGGTTTGTGGAACGGCACCTGCTGCCTAGCAGTAGCAAAGGTTGGAGATTGGCCGGATCCGCGACTAGGCGTGGAACGGCACCTGCTGCCTAGGCGTGGTTTGCAGCCGGTAGAGAGAGGATAATCTGTGTGCTTCAGTTCCTTGGTCTGTTGTAGAGTAACGCAAGAGGACTGGCCAGGCCGCGCTGGGGTTTACAGTCATCGATCACCATAGAGATGCCGAATTGTTAGATTTGTGGTTGGTGTCAAGGTTTTAAATAGCCGGCTAAGCCATTTAGCTTTCAATGTCCGAAAACAGGCTATAGCCAGCTATAGCGGGCTATAGCGGCAGCTAAGGGCTAACTTGTACATGAAAAAACTTAGCTAAATCTTTCTCAAACAGCTATAGCCGGAGATAGCGGAGGCTATAGCCAGAGATTTAAAACCTTGGTTGGTGTATATATATAATAGTATATATAAACGAATACACAAGTTTGTAGTAGATCTCGGACGCAGAGCTAGCTACGCATAAAAAAAAAATTGCAGAGAAATATAACGTCAAGGAAACGAACCTGTTGAGCGATGCCTGGAAGCCTGGAACAGGAACGAATCCCGGCGTGGTTTGTGGCAACTGCTCTGCTTGACGGACGCTGGCGGAGGTGGTGGTGAATGGGCTGATGGCCAGGGTTGCTGCTAGCCGGCGCCGGAGGGGGCGGACAAGCTGAAATGGACTTAAGCCAAGAACAGAGGAGATGTGAGGTGGTTAGCGACGACTAGAACTGCGGTTGCTTCTCTCGGCAGCTTGAGAGAGGAACAAAGGCAACTTTATAGTTGGCCATGGTCGCCCAGTTAACTGAGCTGAGCTGGTAGTGGCAGGCAGAGTCTGAACATCTCTTCAAATAAGTTATAGTCTTACAGATGGTATCAGGGTCAATAATTTTGATATAAATTTATCTTCATGCAAATTCGTATAAAAAAATTATGAATTATTTTTTTGACCACACTTCTTTTCAGAAACGGGCTTGCCACCTCTGTTAATTGTTACGTCTAGATCCTAGTTTTCTCTTTAACCATTCGTATGAACGCCTTCTTTTATTTGTTCATGTTACTAAAAAAGAGTTTAGGTCCTAGTAGTATTGCTTTCCACATGTTGATTAAGTTGAAACACAGCTTGCACGCCAACGCTCAATAAGTTGAATTTATTATAACACAGGATTATATTTGTAGTAGTATTGTTTTATATAACGTAGAATGGTAAAAAATAAGTTACTAATATTGATATTACATATTTTTTTATTCATAATGGATAGCTCAGGTATAGTGCATAGTTTAGCTCTTCAGTCATTTGAGATACTGACCATGTAGAATCATTAAGGACCTTTGTCCAATCGCTTCGCCTTGTCCAATGTCCTTCTGTGTATCAACCTTTTGTTCATCATTATTTTCATTTCCGACCACCTGCAAGCAGCTAATTAAGCCAGTTAATTATGTGGAATATGGAGATATATATACATTTCGTCCTAATCGGAGGCAAAATCGAGTGCTCGTAAATGATTCTGTGTGCAGAGGCAAAATCACGTACGACGTTCTAAGCATATGACCGATGTACCACTTCCGTGCACCTATAGCACTACGGTGCAACTAGGTGACGTCTGTGCACAAAAGTAGTTCTCTCAGCAGTCACTCTATAATTACCAGCTCTAGTATTTTATAGTCACTGTATTATGTACCATAGCCACTCCAGTATTTATTGTAGCTTTTAATAATTATAATTTTATTTTACTAAAATGGAATGAACTGTCCTCTAAGCCCTGCACTGTGGCACTAAAGATATTGAATTTTCTATATCAAATTTTTTTGCAGTAATATTATTTTGTATAAATATAGAATAATTAAAATTAAATTACTAGCATTGATATGACATAATATTTTTTGTCAAAATTTATAAACTTATTTAAATTAAAGGGCATACCCTGTGCAGAGATAAATGTAATTAACAAAAAATTGTTAGTATCATTATTTATTTGTGGTTTGTTAAGGAAGATTTTTAGCTCTTGATTAATTATTAAATAAAGAGTAAATTTCACTAGTGGTCCTCGAGCTTGTCCTAAGTTCTCATCCAGGTTCTAGTACTTTTAAATTGCACACAGAACTCCCTAAATTTGTCATGAGTTCTAATCCCGGTCCTAGTATATGCAAATTGCACATTTAGCTCTCTAAACTTGTTCTGAATTCTCATCTCGGTCTTGGTACTTGCAAATTCCACACTGAAGGTTCCTAACATTGTATTATTATACCATTATGGTCCATTCACCCTATAACATTGTCCCCACGTCCGTCACACCACACATGCTTGCCTTACTACCCTGCACCTGCATATGTTGCATCAACGGGGGGGGGGGGGTTGGCAAAACAGATGGCAGTATGTGCAAACGTCACATGTATCTATTTTAAAATTTATTATATTTGTTTCAACGATTTCAAAGACCAAGGTGAGCATCACCGTCCAGTTTCACTGCGAAATCGCAAAACTGACGGTGATGGCAGTTTCTAAACTGGTGGGGATAATGTTTCTGTAGTAGTGTCTTCAAAGTAGTTTGTAGCCTAGATTCATAATATTAATGCTAAAATAAATAACCATCTAGGTTAATTTGCATATCCGTGTGCATAAGAAACCTAATAAAAACTACTGAAAATGCATAGATGTTATAAATTATAAATATTACATAGGGGCACTTTGTTCTTGAGCCAATTTAAGCTCAATCAGTAATAACAAATGGTGATGATAACGATTATAATTGTTAGAACATTCTGGATGGCCAAAGAATTCCTTGCATGCATATATTTGTTTCCATAAATAAACTACCCGCAACTAACGTTTACAATTAAATGGAAGTTACAACAAATCTTTAAGGTTTTGTAGATAACTTAGTAGCCCAAATCAAGTGCTAAAAACGATACTGTGTGCAGAGGCAAAATTCACATGCGACGTTCTAAGCGTATGACTGATGAACCAGTCCACTAAAATAGATGGAAAAATCATCGTATATGTATATCACTACGGTGCAATTAGGTGACGTCTGTGAATGTACAAGAATAGTGTTCTGATCAGTCACTATCATTACTAACTCTCGTCTACCTGATGTTTATAGTCACTCTAGTATTTATCGTATCTTTTATTTATTTATTTATTATTTTATTAAAAAAGGTTGTACAGTACGCCAGACTACTTCTCACTGCCAAGTACTGACAGTGATAAGTGATAAAAAAGCACAAAATGTACGCCAGATTACTTCATCTTCACTGCCAGTAACCGACAATGACAGTATTTAAACTCAAGATCTCAACATTCTCCTGAGCATCTATACCAGCAGAGCTATACAACACTTGTGACTATACAACTGATGCTATTCTTTTCACTACACAATTTTGAATCTTATATTGCATATTTGATACTCTAAATGATCTCAAATGAAAAGGTTGTTAGCTACAAAGTTGTAGATCGATCTCATCGACTACTAACTCTACTATTGACTTTGTCTCCATTCGACATCATTAACCATCTCAAATCCCATTGGTGAACTTACATAGAATATTTTGATATGTAAACCATCTTAAATTAAAAAGTTGTTAACTACAAAGTTTTAAATCTTTTTGAACGTATAAAGCTTATCTTATCAAACATCATATGAAAAAGTTATTACTTTTTCGTAAAATAGCCTATCACTGTTGGTTGTAGCCACAAACTGGCCACGACGGGTGGTCCTTCACTGCTTGTTCGTGGCTAGAACCAGCAGTGATAGTACACTGCCTGTCACTATCACTTGTAGCCACGATTCGTTCGTGAAAATTCAATTCGTTTGTGAAAGTTCATCTATCACTGTCAGTTGTACTATCACTACCGGTTCCAAAGCAACCAGCAATCATGGTCTGACAATGATGGCCTTTGTTTACTGTAGTGCTAGGTCCTATGCAACCCACTTTCCTATTAATAATGGTATGAACTATCATGCCAGCCTGCACTATGGCACTTAAGGCCATGTTTGGATGTTGTAGTATTAAGAGACGTAGTATTAAGAAACAACGATTTTAGAACCTATAGATGTGGTAAACCATGATTTAGCAACAAAGAGGTCTAGATATGAGTTTGTAAAACTCTAAAGAGACTACAAATTTAGCAAAACTCTGGTTTTGAAAACCATAAAATTTGTTGCATCAAAACACTTCATACAACTCTAATAAAATCAAAGTATTTCATAAAAGCATGGTATTTTTCTAAAACTCCAAAAATACATCTGCATCCAAACAGGGCCTAAGATTTTGAACTTGCTACATTCGAAAATTGTATATGTAGTAGAAGTATTATTTTTATAAAAATATAGAATAATCAAAATTAAATTACCAGTGCCGATATGACATAGTATTTGAGTCAAAATTTATAAAATTATTTGAAATAAAAACTTATAAACTTTTTTGTCATGCCATAGTAATGTAATTTAAAATAAATTATCAGTGTCATTTATATGTGGTTCGTTAGGTAACAGTTGAACACTTGATGATCTATTAACTAAAAATATCCTAATGTATGTATGTTTGATTGGTCGATATATTAACCCAAGTTTATGTTAATAACCGAAATGTATAGCAGGGATCATGGAGGATGCAAACTATACAGCCACCATGTTGTCAGAAATTGGTCCTGCTATCGGCCTGGTTGAAGGTGAAAGAAGGAACCCGAGAAACCAGAGGATTTATTTTAACGAACATCTGTCCCTGCTGATTGTTCAGTAATTAACTAATCGGTCCCAATACAAGCCTACATGAAGCTAGTCCTCGTTTGAAACCCAAAGATTGGGTATATGATCCTAGAAAATAAATTCGTCCCTTTGTGACATTTGGTTTATTTTTTTATTCCAATTTGACACTATATGTTCAGTTTGGTTGCAACTTATCATGAGATTATTCATAAAAGGACCAAACACCCCTGGTAGAAAAACGAATGGACGGAAGTCAATTATTAGGATCCAACTGGAAAGGTTATTAAAGTTTGCACATCTTGACCTGAAGAAGCTACGTTTTTCTCCCTTATTCATACTCTCTTGGATGCAGGTAAGCCTAATGTGATATCCCTTGTATCCTTAGCTTTTTAACTATTCTAGAGATGAGACAAGTGAGGCAAGTTACATGGACAATTACTCAAGTGTCTATGGTAAAACCTGTCAATAAGGATATATGCCAAAGGCCCCGTGAGTACTTTTCCTAACTTTTTACGCCATGTTCAGAAAAGAACTTTAAATCATTGATTTTATTTTAACATGTTTACAGGATCTAGTAAAATTATAATAGTTTGAAAAGGTTGTTAGAGAAAAGGATAAAAGTTACATATGTTATATGTTATTTTAATGTCTAACTCGATGAGATATTTAAAAAGTTACACTCCTATCACCTAATAATAGGTCTTCTGAAAATTTAGAACAAAATAAATTAGGCAACAAGAGAAAGCCTAACATTCCCATCATTAAACAGTAATGTCCAGTCCTGATTGGCTTTAATAGTACAGGCTATAAATTGCTGATTCTTTATCAGACCGTGGAGGATGGGACTTGGTCTTGGAGATATTAAACCTAAGCACCAGACGCCCTTTGCAACGAAAGGATACAGTAGAGTAAAAGTTTAGAAATCTTAATCTCATGACCATCTAAAGAGTTGAGGCTCTCAAAAAAATCTATAGAGTTGCGACCACAAGTGTTAGTAACAATGTAATAATGCTTGTACATGTGCTCTTACGAAACTTCACAAGCACCTACAGTCATTTGTGTAATGTAAGAATTTTAAAAAAATATTACTACATGTTACTAACTTTATTATTGTTTGTAGTTTACGCTTATTCCTTTTAGGCTTTTATTTCGCCTGTTCTTTATCATGCTCTGTGTTCATGATTCTTTAATGACATTTCACTACTATAGAAATGGATTTCACCAACACTATTTTGATTCTATTAGAAACATCGGTAAAAATATATCACCTCCGATAATTGAACCATTGATAAAAATGGCTTTCACCACCATTTGTGGCAGTGAAAACCGGTTTTGAGTATATAGTCGGTCAGAAACCCTAGCCCATTCTCACTCCCTCACCGACACCCCACCTACTGACCACCTCTCTCTCTCCCTTACTCGAGCACTTCCTGCCGCCCCCTCTCTCCCTCACCAGCACTCCCTCCGGGCCCCCTCTCTATCCCATTGTAGCACCGCGGCCCGAAGATCGGATCTGCCATCGGCGCGGGGGCAGACACCACCCATGTCCCTCAACAGCATGGACCTTGATGTCACAATCCTGGCCGCTAGGGGCAGCTAGCGTAGACCATCATGGACGACTGCAGGCACACATGACACGTGTATTTTTTAATTATTTTTATTCAACTTTCAATATCGGTTTCAATGTGGCGGTGATGAAGGTGAGCATCACCGCCGAATCGCAAAACCGGTGGTGATGGTCGTTTTCAAGCAAGCGGTGATAATGTTTGTGTAGTAGTGTTTTGAAAGTGGTTTACAGACCCTAGATTTCTAATATTAATGCTAAAACAAATAACTATTTTGTACAACCATGCGCATAAGAGCATCTTCAGTGTAGATTTTCTTTATGTGGTTTCTAAGAGTGCCACATCATTTTATAGGTTTAGGTTGATGAATGAAATGATTCCTCTCAAGACACAATTTTATAAATAGATAGTAAAGCAAATGTGAAGAAAATGCGCAAGATTACCGACATCTGAATAGATAGTGTAGCAAATGCGCATGCATGAATGTGTAACAAAATAAAGCTATAAATTAACTTATACGAACCTGCTTCTTGAGCAAAGACCAGGCATCTTCTTGCTCTAATTTGTTGACATGGTGGTAGGGCACCTCCGCCATCATGCCTTTGGCGACCATGTCATGTCTTGTGGTAACGAGGACACAACTACCTTGAGCTAGGACGCTTAATAATGGAGTTTTGAGGACACCCTCCCATGCATGGTGGTCCCAGACATCATCCATCACCAATAAAGTCTTGCAGTCCTTCAAGGCTTCCTTCTTCAAGGCTTCCTTAAGGGTTCGCTCTAGTGCGGCCTTTGTGTTTCTTGGTGCTTGATGGTTTCCTTGTGTTTCAGTGATAGCTCTCTCTAATAGATCAACATCGGTAGATTCTTGATTGACACTCAACCATATTCTCTTTTGAAACACTTGATTGATGAAGTCATGATTAAAGATCTTCTTGGCAAGGGTGGTTTTGCCAATCCCTCCTACTCCCACAATAGCATAAACCATAACATTTTTGTGTTCATGTACATTTTTGTCCTTCTTTGTGAGCAAATCCACAAGATTTCTTGTGTCCTCCTCAATCTTCTCACCAACCACACCTAACTCATCCTCCCCTGTTGTCTCACGCCTAGCGTGAAGGGAGGATTCTACCTTTTTTGTGTTGTCCTCATAAGATGCAAGGTTAACGAAGTTGAAGGTTTTGCTACGCTTCTCAATGTCATCTAGGTTCTCATTAAGACTTTTTATGCGATTACCGATGTCATGAGCATGGAGAGGATTCCTCATACAAAAGAGTAAGGGATTGAAGCAGCCCATATCACAGCTTCGACCCCGTTCCATCGCCTTGAGCTGGCACAAATCAAGGATGTTGGTAGCATCATACATGGCATTCCTAAGCTCTCTCACCCATGATTTCACACTCTCGTCGCTGATGTTCCTCTTGTCAGCATCGGCGAGGAACCTCTTAAGGTCCCCAAGCTTCGTCCCCATCTTTTTTATCTCATCGGGAACACATAAAAGCAGATGCACCTCTTCTTTAGCCATCTCCAACAACATGTCTTGGAGGTAGGATGCTAAAGCATCCAGTACCACCGCCATTTTTGCTGCTTCGGTATCTACAAAATCGAAATTAGATAAAAAATTACGTGTTTCGTTTTAAAGGAAAGGTAATCTTGATGGTAAAAGTACCGAGGCCCCTATAACCTTGGCACTATTATTCAAAAGGGAACACTGCAACAATAGATAGGTACTAGAATAATCCCATTTAAATGATAACTGAGTACTTTCGGTACCAGATCTGGCGCATAGTAGCAAGCTAAAACGATAACGGAGTTAACAAATTAATGAGTAGCTAGCAGACGAGAATATGATGAAGTTTGATCTATGGATGATGTGGAAATATTATATACTTGGGCACCTAAAAATCGAAAGCAGCTACACCAATCTCAAGCCGTCACCCTTGTGTGAGTATATTTGTGAGTGGAAGAAGAGTATAATATCTCCAACAAAAACTAGAAAGAAAGAAAGAAAGAAAGAAAGGAGCGGGGCGAGCGGGGCGGCGGCAGCTTGTGGGGATCTTCGGTGGCTGTGCTCCTAGGCGGATCTAGAGCGTGGATCTCTGGCGGCCGCGCCTCCGCCAAGCACGGCACGGTGCCCCTCCCTCTCCCTCTCCGGCATGCGGCGAGCAGCGCCTCCTCTCCTCCACAACCAGGTGGCGGGGCGCAACCCTCCGGCGGCAGATACGGCCGTGCTCCGACCTCCTCCCCCCTCCCACCTCTCCCTACGGCGCAGATCTGGCGGAGAGGTGTCCTACAACGGCGGATCCGATGGGTTGGTGCCCGGCGGCTGCAGATCCGGCCTCCTCCCCTCCCTCCATGGCTCCATGGCGTGTATCCGGCGGTGGAGGTGGCACCACAGCAATCAGCGGCGTGGATGGGTTCGGCGGGCCCATGGATGGGCTCGACGGGCCTGTCCACGGGTTTTTTCTTTTTTTTCCTTTTTTATTCGTTTTACGGAGGCGGACATCAAACCACCTCGGTAAAGGTCCCATTTACCGTGACCATTTGTTCGAGGCGGTGGTACTGCCCGCCTCAGTAAATCCATGTTGCCTGCCTCGAAAAATATTTTGTGTAGTAGTGAGGGCCAGGTTGGGTACTTTTGGTACCAGACCTGGCACCTTGATTTGCATTAAGGTACCAATCTCAACCCGTCACCCGTGTGTGAGTATATTTGTGAGTGGAAGACGAATAACATCTCCAATAAAAATAAGAAAGAAAGAGGATGGAAAGAAAAAACAGAGAGAGCTGGGAGAGACTAGGCATATGCACCTTGATTTGCAGCGGCGAGAGAGAATGCTGTGTCCTTCAGTTCCTTGATCTGTTGTGGAGTGGAGCAAGAGGACAGGCCGGGCCAGGCTGGGGGTACATTTGTCATAGAGATGACAAATTGTTAGATTTGTGGTTGATGTATAATAGTGTATATAAACGAGTACACAAGTTTGAAGTAGATCTTGGACGCAGAGCTAGCTACGCATGAAAAATTGAATGCAGAGAAATAAGGCGTCGAGGAAACGGACCTGTTGAGCGATGGCTGGAACTGGAAGTACGTTGGACCAAGTGCAGGCGTGGTTTGTGGAACGGCACCTGCTGCCTAGCAGTAGCAAAGGTTGGAGATTGGCCGGATCCGCGACTAGGCGTGGAACGGCACCTGCTGCCTAGGCGTGGTTTGCAGCCGGTAGAGAGAGGATAATCTGTGTGCTTCAGTTCCTTGGTCTGTTGTAGAGTAACGCAAGAGGACTGGCCAGGCCGCGCTGGGGTTTACAGTCATCGATCACCATAGAGATGCCGAATTGTTAGATTTGTGGTTGGTGTCAAGGTTTTAAATAGCCGGCTAAGCCATTTAGCTTTCAATGTCCGAAAACAGGCTATAGCCAGCTATAGCGGGCTATAGCGGCAGCTAAGGGCTAACTTGTACATGAAAAAACTTAGCTAAATCTTTCTCAAACAGCTATAGCCGGAGATAGCGGAGGCTATAGCCAGAGATTTAAAACCTTGGTTGGTGTATATATATAATAGTATATATAAACGAATACACAAGTTTGTAGTAGATCTCGGACGCAGAGCTAGCTACGCATAAAAAAAAAATTGCAGAGAAATATAACGTCAAGGAAACGAACCTGTTGAGCGATGCCTGGAAGCCTGGAACAGGAACGAATCCCGGCGTGGTTTGTGGCAACTGCTCTGCTTGACGGACGCTGGCGGAGGTGGTGGTGAATGGGCTGATGGCCAGGGTTGCTGCTAGCCGGCGCCGGAGGGGGCGGACAAGCTGAAATGGACTTAAGCCAAGAACAGAGGAGATGTGAGGTGGTTAGCGACGACTAGAACTGCGGTTGCTTCTCTCGGCAGCTTGAGAGAGGAACAAAGGCAACTTTATAGTTGGCCATGGTCGCCCAGTTAACTGAGCTGAGCTGGTAGTGGCAGGCAGAGTCTGAACATCTCTTCAAATAAGTTATAGTCTTACAGATGGTATCAGGGTCAATAATTTTGATATAAATTTATCTTCATGCAAATTCGTATAAAAAAATTATGAATTATTTTTTTGACCACACTTCTTTTCAGAAACGGGCTTGCCACCTCTGTTAATTGTTACGTCTAGATCCTAGTTTTCTCTTTAACCATTCGTATGAACGCCTTCTTTTATTTGTTCATGTTACTAAAAAAGAGTTTAGGTCCTAGTAGTATTGCTTTCCACATGTTGATTAAGTTGAAACACAGCTTGCACGCCAACGCTCAATAAGTTGAATTTATTATAACACAGGATTATATTTGTAGTAGTATTGTTTTATATAACGTAGAATGGTAAAAAATAAGTTACTAATATTGATATTACATATTTTTTTATTCATAATGTATAAACTTATTCGGAATACCAAATTATGAAATCTATTATCATGGAGTGTTAATATAAATTAAAATTAATAATTGGTGATATTGCTATTGATTTGGTAGGTGCCTAGGTGTGAAAGAGAATGATGCCGCCCATGCTGGCTTTAACTTTTCAGTACATTCACTTCCTTATATAACCAAAAGTATGGTCGGAGATTAGCTTTTAGATAATTTTTTGTGGAACGGCGCCTGCTGCCTAGCAGTTGCAAAGGTTGGAGATTGTTGGGCTCGGCCGCCTAGTTCACTGAGCTGGTAGTGGCCACTAGTGGCAGACAGACTATTTTTTTACTCTGAACAGCTTCATCAGATACAAAATTTGTCGACTATAAAGTTAGATCGCATCAAGCTCAATTATTTTGTTATAAAACATCTTGATCTAACTTTATATGAAAAAATATGGAGTTTTCAAGACAAGTATTCTAAAAAACGAGCTTTGTCTACTGCACACCTCCACCGGCGGAGCTACATTGGGGCCATAGAGGGCAATGGCCCCCCTTGCATGCAACAAGTTCCGAGGATTGTCATGTGCAAGTGCATGTATATTTCCACACAGTCTGGTTGCATGGCTGCAAGATCGTCATGTGCAAGTGCATGCATGTTTCCACACACTCTACTCAGCATGGCTGCACGCATAGCTATTCTATTATCTATTACTCCCATTCACATATTAGAGGCGTATTGGTTCCAAAAAAGTTTTCGGATATCCCGGCGTCTAAGGACAACTCCAACAATCGATTTTTAAACTAGCTCTAAGTATTTTTATATTTTAAAGACGAGAGAGACAAATTAGCTCTTGATCAAGACATGTAGGGATCTTTTTTATTTCTTTCTAGGAAATATTTGCCACCAACTCCCGGCCACACGTCCTTTTTCAACCCTACTCTTTCCCGTGCCACCACCTTCGGCGAAGCCAGCGAGGTCCATTCAGTGCGCCTCCTTTACTCCTAGTGAGTCACTCGACCCTGTCATTCAGTCTCCGGTGGTCCTCGCCCTCTCACCCCTAGACCCCATCGTTGGGTCTTCCAGTGGTCCTCTCCCTCACGCCCCCATAGCTCCTCGCACTTATGCCCCCAAAGCTCAATTGGTTGGAACAACGATGGATATGGCTGAATGACGAGTGGATTCCATATACCAGTGTCTACTTTAATGGTTTTGAGGCCCAGATTTGAGGGATTCTATTAGAGTAGACGCATAAAAAAAAAGATCCTCAAAAGTAAGCGGACCCTTCAAATCAAAACTAAGGGTCTTGATTTGAGGGCTGCTGTTGGAGATGTTCAACTCTGTAAATCGACTAACAAAGATGGAAGTCCTAAGGTTACCATCTCTGTAAATCTATGATTCACAGAGACAACCGCCGTAGGATGTCTGCCTGTTATCTGAATCTCATCACACCATTGTTAGAGATGGTGTCCAAAAATACCCGCTTTTGCTAATCAGAGAGCCTGTCTCCCCAAATGCTTTTTAGTACTGTGCCCCGCAGTGGCCCTGCCCCTAAATGCGCAAATGTGCATATGTGTAGTAGTCTATACTATTCTGTAGGCATGTGTTTGATGGATCATGTGAATCTGCAGTACAGATGCTTCCGGTCCAAATGGGTGACGAAGTCGCCCAGGGAAGCATATGGTTAGCAATGCAGGTCTAGTGTTGGGCGTGTATCAAGGTTTTTTAGCTACACTCCATTCAATCCCATCCGAAGTGGGTTGGGAGAGACTGAGGTGGAAAATCCATTTCATCTAAAGTGTGGTGAATTGAGTGCGTTCAAACAAATATTTAGTAACTTCGCTCTAAATTATAAATTATTTTAGTTTTTGTAGATATTATTTTTTATACACTTATATATACACTATGTTTATATATTATTAAATAGAAGCTATTATAGATTAGAAAAGATAAAATCTTACTATTACTAATTGGAGGCCCCAACGGAGCCTCCATGTTAATTCTCACCAGACGTGCTAGAAAAAAAGATAAATCATAGAAATTCTCACAATAATTACTAATTAGAGGCTCTAACGGAACCTCCACGTTAATTCACCAGACATGCTAGAAAAAAAGATAAATCATAGAAATTCTCACGATAATAAGAAAGATCTAGCCATCAATTTGATCGTTGTTATTTTTAATAGCCACTAGATCTATTCAGTTTTTCTAAAAAATTACACACCTGCCATTATGAAAATCACGCATAATAATAGATCTAATTGAAAAGGAAAACATAAACTATATTGTCATCCTATCTCACGTGGTATTAGGCAAGCCCCGCCGTCGCCCATCGCAGCCGCCGGCCATAGTCACGTAGCTTCAATCAATGAGAGATTGACCTTCCAATCCTATGCTACATCAGTCTTCCCTCAGGCTGCCGTTTCTTGGAAGCCCCTGTGATCGGCCTCGGAAGGGAGCCAGTGGAAGTGCTTCTACGCGTGCACCAGGGTGCTGCTGGCGTTCCTGGCACAACCTTCTACAGATGCATGCACGTAAACTAATAATCATCTATTATCTGTTACTCTGTTAGGTAGATGACTATCTGAATGGCCTTTGATCTGTTACTCTGTTAGGTAGATGAGTATAGGGACGCAGGAGGGTCATGAAGATGCTAAAGGAACAGCTCGGTGCGTGCAGGAACGGGCCAGAGCGCAAGGCAGTAGATTTCTTGGATCTTGTGATCCACGAGCTGGACAAGCCAGACTCTAAACTGAACGAGAACATTGCGCTGAATTTGCTGTTTCTGATGCTCTTTGGTAGCCATGAGACCACGTCGATTGGACTGACCGCGATTCTCAAGTTTCTGACAGATAACCCCAAAGCATTAGAGGAACTTATGGTAAGTAAATTGTTGGGTCCAGACTCCAGACCACAAATTGAAATTGTTGCCGTCGGATTGATTTTTTCTTTTTGTGTGGTTTTTTCAGGAAGAGCATGAAAATGTTCAGAAAAGAAGGGTAGATCCAGACTCTGAAATCACCTCGGAAGAATATAAATCTATGATATTCACATCTCATGTATGGCCATAACTGTCAGAGATCGATGTTATTACAATGTATGTGCTCTGTTTAATAGTCACCGTGTCATCATTTAAGCTATAGCTATCGTCTAATGGCAAAACATCGATTCCTACTACTAGGTCCATTGGTGCTACGTTTGTATGCTGTAGATATATTACAATCGAGCTGAATGTTACCATTCTGTTTCATGTAAATTTGTAAATTAATATTTACAGGCACCATATCTGGGTCCAGAAACTACAGATAGGCTTGCTGTGTGAATATGTCATACCATCACATTGTAGCTGGATTGTGTAATCATTAGCGTAAGAAATTATCTATTTTCACTTTTCGATTTTCTAATCGATCTCCTATTTGAGCTTGGACGTACAGGTTTCATATATAAACCAGTAACAGAGATAGAAGACGTGGCAAGCCGGATTATTATGTTGTGGACGAACTGGTGCTAGACATCTCCATAGCTAAACCCGGCGTCCTTTGTCAAAGCATGGGTGGAGCTACAGGCATGCTGCTCTTGCTGCACGTGCGAGCTTTGGCGAATGAGGAGATCTCTGTCTGCATTGTTGGCATGTCACTACTGAGCTGCAGGTATGCTACTTTGCTCACTCATACTACCTACCATTCCTCCGTGCCAATCTCTACTCTCCGCAGTTTAATTTGGTCATACACATATGCAAATTAAAGTAAAGAACAAATACATCCCATGTTAATACATAAATCATTCCCTGTTTATTATTAATAAGACTGAAGGAGGGAAATAGATGATAATACAAGACGACCTATATATCTGAAAATGGTGCGTTAGAAGGAAGAGCAAAGAACGCTAATCTCTGTATATTCCTACATTTTGTCAGCATGTAGGAGTAGAGTTTATTATTTAAAAACAGATTCTGTAATACCTTCCAACCGATGAGGAAATCATATTTAAATTGCATTGCCAATATGTTATTTAATGATATCCATGTAAAATCCATAAACATGTTACTAAAGTATTTTATTAGTATAGGAACATAAGTAAATCAAGTAAAATTTACAAAAAATAATATATAAACATATAAAATATTTACATTGACGAAAAGTTAACGGAGCCTCCACGTTAATTCTCACTAGATGGATTAGAAAACGATAGATTTTAGAAATTCTCACAATAATCAGAAACATCTAGCCTTTCATTTGGTAGACTCCAATCATCATCCTCAACAATAAGCATTCGATCTATTTGTTTTATAAAAAATATGCACACCTACCATTATGAAGAATGCATAAAGTAACTCTAATTTTGCTTCTAAACTACCCACATCTATGATTACAAAAAATAATTTAAAATTAATCAACTAAAGTTGTATCTAAATTACCCACTTCATCGATTATGAAAGATAATTCAAAATAACTCCCTAACATTGCATCTCAACTATACAGCTCTGTCATCACAAAAGATAATTTAAAGTAACCATCGAATATTTTATTTGAAAAATTATCCACATGCCGCATTAGCAAAGATAATTCAAAGTAACTGAGGACGTTTGCATCCAAACTACCTATATATGAAATTATGAAGTAAAAATGTAAAATATAAATTATCACACTTAATTTGTATCTAAATTACCCACATCAGCCATCCTACAAAAAATAAAAATACAAAATATGTCTCTGATTTTGGCTAAAATATATATGTATTATCAATATTGGTAATTTAGTTTTAAGAACTCTGTATTTTATAAAACAATGCTACTACAAATAAAATTATATGATAGTGCCATGGTGCAAGGTGAAACAACTCTTTATACAATAAGAACCGAGAGAGTAACCTAGGACCTATAATCTTTTTCAATAAAATAAAAGATGAAAATTGTTAATAAAGTATAAAATAAGCAATAGAAAGTCAACTTAACATGTGCATAAAAAGAATCGTAATACATGGAATAAAAGTTGAATTAAAAATATAGGTTCATGATAGAACACAAAGGTATGTAACAATAGCACATATAACATAATCTTAGGTTTCCACTAAATAACAATTCCTGCAAATTGTAAATAGAGGTGTCCAATGAAGCCTCCATGTTAATCTTTATGAGGCCCAATAGAAAAAAGATAATATCTAGAAATTCTCACAAAAAATTAGAAACATCCGGCCACCAATTGTGTAATAATAACAATAGGATCTATGGTATTTTACAAATAATTACCCACCTCTATGAATGTGTAAATCAATGTAAGGTAACGCAAGAATCTTTATTTAAATTATGCACTTATGCCATTAGATACATTATATATGCAACCCCTTAAATTTACATGTAAATTACTACTTCTGACATTATTAAATCTACATCAAAATTATTAATATATTTTATTGCAAAAAAAGGCTAAATAACCATAAAGCATAAATATGTTCTACATTATGCACATCTATAAATGGCAATATAATATAATTTGATTAAAGTACATGCACGTCAAATACTTATGCATACGTGAGAGACAAATATATATGTTACATTTCAGCAATCATGGAAAAAGATTTCCTACACTAATGATGCTAACAAGTTATTTAATTATTAATAACCATGACATATAATTTATATAAATTATTATTTAGATAGATTATACACTTTAACTAAAACATTTTACATATATTTATTAATAGTATAACCACTACTGCATAAATAACTCTTTGTCAATAAAATTCAAACATCTTGACAAGTGGAGAGGATAGTGCAGACTACAAGTTGCTATATCTTCCTATTCTTTGAGATTTCTTAGCTGCAAATATTCATTATAAGGCTTAAACATTAATATCCTCTTGAGGTTAGCACATCTATCCATCCTAGATCTCCCGTCAAGCTCAAAACTAGTCTTAAGCAATGTGGTGTAGGTTTAAAGTGACTGTTTAGGCTATCATTGTACTTAAGAGTGTAGTCTATGACCTAAAATCCTTATGTAGCAATCAATAAGGCTAATCATTGCAAATCAAAACTTAGATTCATTATATCGTAATATATAGACGGAAAATATATCGATCAATAATTTGTAAGTTCACCACAATTAATAGACACTATAAAGTATCTGGTGTGCCTATTGTGGTAGAAAAGGAACAAAGAGGAAAAAATATAATTTAATATAAGTACTATGTATCATCCAGAGACATTAAACAATAACTAATTCCTATATCTCTTATCTCTTATAAGATTCTAGCCCATGCGAGAGCATAGGTTGATGGACTAGTGATTTATAATTTAGAATGGAGAGAGTAGTATTTTGTGGTTCAAACTACTATCCGCTTCTTCCGGTTCTGATAAGAGAAATGATACGGTTAAGAATCCTCATCTTTTTTTTATGCCTCAACTCTTCGAGTACAAGTTGTATTATCTAAACTCACGCACCAACTCACACCACCACACGCACACAAACTCACACACACACCCTAGTACGCAAGCTAGACCTACACCTAGACGAAGAGGTTGTACGTGGCTGAGAGATATCCGAAGCCTTCTAGGCTTCGCACGTTCACTTTAACCGTTGTGGCGCATCCACGTATGAGACTACAGATACCCAGTACCTGCAAATTTATTATTGGGGAAAAACCCTAGTGAGACAGTACGTGAGTGTCGATCCAGGGATCAAACTCACGCCCGGCCGCTGGCACACCTGGCGAGGGAGCCAACCGAGCTATGCTCGGTCCTCAGAATCGTCATCTTTGGCGGCTTCAGATTAAAAAAATATATATATGCTTGGGATTCTGAAACGGTCACGTGAATCCGACAGCATTTGTTGGACGGAGGCGACCCAATGTGCTAGCCACGTTGCTAGTCTTGGTAAATGTGCTAACCACAGGTTGTGCGATGCCAATTGAGCATAAACTATGACGTTGCACGGAGCCGGGCTCTATAGGGCAGGGTTTTTTTTTTTACCTGTAGGCTTTTTTATGCAGTTCATTCATGATCGGCTGGTGTGTGTCCTCTGTTTAGAGGTCCGAGAAAGGTCAGTTTTGTGATGGTCTTTTAACTTCCTCAATTGTTTTGGTCTCCTCTCAACTATAAAATTTGTTTTTGGAGCCCCCGATCAACTTTCAAAACCGTTTGAACTCACCTTGGAAAGTTTTAGACGCAGTTTTTCTGACGTGGCCCCATTTCCACCATTTTCAATATGATGCCAGGTTAGCTATGTGGGGGTAAATCAGACTACACTAACAGTTAAGAGGTAAATCCGCTGATGAGCTGGCGCCGCCTAGGGGTCCGCCTACCCCCTAGGCCAGGCGGGACCCCCTCGCCTAGTGCCTAGTCGCGCCTAGGCGGACGCCTAATGTCGCCTTTTTGAACATTGCCTGCAGCGACACTGGCCGACTCCAAGTCTCCGACCGCCCTGCGCGAGCGCTCCTTCCCTCACACGCGTCCTGTGCGGCGCTCCCCGATGCGCTCTGGTCGGGCGGAGTCGCCGACGACTGCGTCTCCTCCGCTCATACCGACCTCACCATCGCCACGCTCGTGCCCAAATGAGGTAATGAGTTAATTTCTGGTGAGTGTGTAACACTGAAGATATTGGTAGAATGTTCAGTAGACCGTGGAATGAGTATGAACGTGTTTGAGACTTCATGTTATATGTCATCAACACAATAACACCTAACACGATTCATGTTCCTTGTTACATATAGTTCACGAATCAAAATATTTCATTATTAGGGTATAATTGTTTGGTGAGGAGAAGGCGTTGAAATAAATACTGTAGTAGATTTTTTTTTGTTGTAGTTGTTGTTTGGTCATGTATTCGTTCCACCACTATGTGCTTATAATTATTTAACAATGGTTATTTATCGTGCATAAATCGAAAGCTGCCTGTGTTCTGTACACGTATGTCTTACTTACTTATGCTAATAATAGAACTACTATTGAGGTCATTCATTCTAGAGATTTTCATGATCTAGTTTATCGGTGGCAAGCATAAAGTGCCCTTTATATTGCTACTAATTTAAATATCTGAAAAATAAAAGGAGCCTCGTTAGGAAGCTGCATTCTCATGGCACTGGCAGCATATATATGACCATTTAGTTGGCAACCTACGTACATTTTCAGGCTCACAATGAATCTGCAAGCCGGAATAAGCTGTATCATAACATTTGTTTTGTAACATGACGACTCACAACTTAATTATATGTACAAGGCTCTGTATTCTCAGGTGGTAACCTGCATCCACAGTACACACAGATTCGAATAAAAAAACTAATTCACATCACATCGCATTCTAGTCACCATGAATTTATTTGCAGTGTCCAACATCTGACTGCCTCACGACGACCCGCAGCGTAGTAATCGGCTCCATTGCTTCTTCTTTGGCCGAAGCGATGATAGCTCCAGCCTCCAAGGCTGCTTTTTGTCCATGCGGCACTCCACCTGCAGGCGAGGTCTTTTATGCATTCTATAATCGATAGTGCTAGAGACGTATGTAGTAATAATAATAGTCTTGGAGTAGCATGCATACTTTATTGTTACTCCCTCTGTTGTTCCACGATGAATTCCCTTCAAACTTGCGCCACTTTGTCCAATAACACCTCCTCTGTTTCATCCCCTGAAACGGACCGTCTAGTCAAGTAACCAGATATTCCAATAGCAAGAAAGGTGCTCAGTATATGCAACATATAAAGCAGCAGTGTTGTGTTAATTTACCTGAAGCGTCGGCAGAGGGGCTGAAGTTTGTCTTGAAGCTGAAAGGATCTATCGTGTACTTCACGTACCACTTCCTTTGAATGTTGTTGTCGTTATCAGCTGCATATGCCTTGACCTGCTTGATATGGCTGAACTTGTCCCACTCAGGGCCAGATTTTCCTTTAGCTATGGAAGTGAGCAACAGGACATCACAGTCTAGATCCAAATGCCTTGGCTTTACGTCCTGAAAATATCCAGGGAGTGTTTCGATGTCGTAGTCCTCCAGCCAGAGTCTCTGAAGTGCAGGCAAACCCTCTAGCACCTTCAACTTTGGGCACCGGCTGATCTCAAGGTTCTGCAAATTTGGTAGGTTACTGATCCTCTCCAGGTGTGGACATCTAATCACCAAAATTTTCAAACCAGAACCAAAGTTCTCCACAGCGCTTGGGTGCTCATGATGGTGTGGTAGTAAGAACTCTGGCCCAACACGCTTGATGCCTGGGGCGCTTCTAATCAGTAGGAACTCCAAGCTGGGGAGCTGCCACAAGCCATCAGGTAGCTCTGTGCAATAAGGCAAGTCTTCCATGCATAGAATCCTCAAGCTTCCAAGGCACACAATTGCTGTCAATGTCATCCACCGTGGAAGTCGTTGACTAAAGTACCCTTTGATTGTAAGAATTTCTAAGCAAGGCGGAGGGCAGAGCTCATCAAACACCTTCTCGATGTGTTGCTGCTCTTCCTGTTTCACCAACCGGTGAGCACCTCCACTACTACTAGTGCACTGTAAGTACACATAGCTGAGGCACACCTTTTCACCAAGCCTGGCTTTTATAGCAAATGAGGAAGAAGATACATTCTCTAGGCCATGTATAAGAAGACGCATGAGCTGGTTAAGAGGTCCTAATTCTTCCAAACTACACCAATCACCCTCCACATGGGCTGGAAACCCCTGTAATATCCTCAAATTAGTTAGGCTGCCGAAACCCCTGGGTATATTGTTTATACCTGAGTTAAGAAGGCTTAGATACCTCAGCTGCCGTAACTCTCCAATGCCACGAGGAAGCTTCACCAAACTTTGACAATTAGTAAGGTCAATGCACTGCAAGAATTTCATCTTGGCTATTTTTTTTGGCAGCCTAGATGTGTTAGTGCCATCTAGGCACAAATACCTCAAGTGTTTGAGTTGGACCAAACATTCAGACAATGCATCAAAATTTCCATCTTCTATATGTAGGGTCCGCAAACAAGGAAAAGATGACAGTGAATCACCTGGGTTGATCTTTGTTTCCCCAACTAAAATAAGTGTTCGCAGTGATATATGTGCTTGTAGAGAACTCCACTCTAGCTCATTTGACTCTGATTCTTTGGATTTTAGTGATAACCGAATAACATTTTCTGGAATGCTATTAATGGTTGGGCCAGCTTCACTTTTCTGAGTTACCAGTGCTTCATCTCTAGTCAAATACTGAGCAAATGAACGAACAATATCATGCATATTGCAAACTCCATGGTCCACATACCTTGGATCTGGCTCTAGAAGGTTCCTAGCTATTAATTGGTCATAGTACTCTTTTCCTAATACTTCTAAATCACGTGAGTTTCCATGAACAAATCCTTCCCCAATCCACATGGCAACAATACGCTCATACCCGAACAATACGCTCTTGGGGAGGAGGGCGTAGTGCAGAAAGCAAGACTGCAACTCTGGGTGCAAATCTTGATAGCTAAGGTATACTGCATAGTTTAGCTCTTTAGGCATTTGAGATACTGACCATGTAGAATCATTTAGGACATTTTTCCAGTCGCTTCGCCTTATGTTTTTCTGGCGGAGAAGGCCTCCTATTACTTTGACTGCGAGAGGCAAACCATCACATTTTGCTATAATCGACGTTCCAATGTCCTTCAATGCATCAACCTTTGGTTCATCATTGTTTTCTTTTCCAACCACCTGCAAAGCAACTTAAGCTTGTTAATTGGATGGAATATGTAGATATAAATACACTTGGTCATAATCGGAAGCAAAATCAAGTGCTAAAAAACGATACTGTGTGCAGAGGCAAAATTCACATGCGACGTTCTAAGCGTATGACCGATGTACCAGTCCACTAAAATAGATGGAAAAATCATCATATATGTATATCACTACGGTGCAATTAGGTGACGTCTGTGACTCTGTGTACAAGAATAGTGTTCTCATCGGTCACTATCATTACCAACTCTCGTCTACCTGATGTTTATAGTCACTCTAGTATTTATCGTATCTTTTTATTTATTTTTTATTATTTTATTAAAAAAGGTTGTACAGTATGCCAGACTACTTCTCACTGCCAAGTACTGACAGTGATAAGTGATAAAAAAGCACAAAATGTACGCCAGATTACTGCATCTTCACTGCCAGTAACCGACAATGACAATATTTAAACTCAAGATCTCAACATTCTCCTGAGCATCTATACCAGCAGAGCTATACAACACTTGTGAGTATACAACTGATGCTATTCTTTTAACTACACAATTTTGAATCTTATATTGCATACTTGATACTTTAAATGATCTCAAATGAAAAGGTTGTTAGCTGCAAAGTTGTAGATTGATCTCATCGACTACTAACTCTACTATTGACTTTGTCTCCATTCGACATCATTAACCATCTCAAATCCCATTGGTGAACTTACATAGAATATTTGGATATGTAAACCATCTTAAATTAAAAAGTTGTTAACTACAAAGTTTTAAATCTTTTTGAACGTATAAAGCTTATCTTATCAAACATCATATGAAAAAGTTATTACTTTTTCGTAAAATAGCCTATCACTGCTGGTTGTAGCCACAAACCGGCCATGACGGGTGGTCCTTCACTGCATGTTCGTGGCTATAACCAGCAGTGATAGTACACTGCCTGTCAGTATCACTTGTAGCCACGATTCGTTCGTGAAAGTTCGATTCGTTCGTGAAAGTTCATCTATCACTGTCAGTTGTACTATCACTACCGGTTCCAAAGCAACCAGTAATGATGGCCCGACAATGATGGCCTGTGTTTGCGGTAGTGCTAGGTCCTATGCTACCCACTTGCCTATTAATAATGGTATGAACTATCATGTCAGCCTGCACTATGGCACTTAAGGCCATGTTTGGATGTTGTAGTATTAAGAGACATAGTATTAAGAAACCACGATTTTAGAACCTATAGATGTGGTAAACCATGATTTAGCAACAAAGAGGTCTAGATATGAGTTTATAAAACTCTAAAGAGACTACAAATTTAGTAAAACTCTGGTTTTCAAAACCATAAAATTTGTTGCATCAAAACACTTCATACAACTCTAATAAAATCAAAGTATTTCATAAAAGCATGGTATTTTTTTAAAACTCCAAAAATACATCTGCATCCAAACAGGGCCTAAGATTTTGAACTTGCTACATTCAAAAATTGTATATGTAGTAGAAGTATTATTTTTATAAAAATATAGAATAATCAAAATTAAATTACCAGTGTCGATATGACATTGTATTTGAGTCAAATTTTATAAAATTATTTGAAATAAAAACTTATAAACTTTTTTGTCATGCCATAGTAATGTAATTTAAAATAAATTATCAGTGTCATTTATATGTGGTTTGTTAAGTAACAGTTTAGCACTTGATGATCTATTGACTAAAAATATCATAATGTATGTATGTTTGATTGGTCGATATATTAACCCAACTTTATGTTAATAACCGAAATGTATAGCATGGATCATGGAGGATGCAAACTATACAGCCACGATGTTGTCAGAATTTGGTCCTGCTATCGGCCAGGTTGAAGGTGAAGGAGGAACCATAGAAACCAGAGGATTTATTTTAACGAACATCTGTCCCTGCTGATGGTTCAGTAATTAACTAATCGGTCCCAATACAAGCCTACATGAAGCTAGTCCTCGTTTGAAACCCAAAGATTGGGTATATGATCCTAGAAAATAAATTCGACCCTTTGTTACATTTGGTTTATTTTTTTATTCCAATTTGACACTGTATGTTCAATTTCGTTGCAACTGATCATGAGATTATTCATAAAAGGACCAAACACCCCTGGTAGAAAAACGAATGGACGGAAGTCAATTATTTGGATCCAACTGGAAAGGTTATTAAAGTCTGCACATCTTGACCTAAAGAAGCTATGTTTTTCTCCCTAATTCATACTCTCTTGGATGCAGGTAAGCCTAATGTGATATCCCATGTATCCTTAACTTTTTAAACATTCTAGAGATGAGACAAGTGAGGCAAGTTACATGGACAATTACTCAAGTGTCTATGGTAAAACCTGTCAATCAGGATATATGCCAAAGGCCCCGTGAGTACTTTTCCTAACTTTTTACGCCATGTTCAGAATAGAACTTTAAATCATTGATTTTATTTTAACATGTTTACAGGATCTAGTAAAATTATAATAGTTTGAAAAGGTTGTTAAAGAAAAGGATAAAAGTTACATATGTTATATGTTATTTTAATGTCTAACTCGATGAGATATTTAAAAAGTTACACTCCTATCACCTAATAATAGGACTTCTGAAAATTTAGAATAAAATAAATTAGGCAACAAGAGAAAGCCTAACATTCCCATCATTAAACAGTAATGTCCAGTCCTGATTGGCTTTAATAGTTCAGGCTATAAATTGCTGATTCTTTATCAGACCGTGGAGGATGGGACTTGGTCTTGGAGATATTAAACCTAAGCACCAGACGCCCTTTGGAACGAAAGGATACATTACAGTAAAAGTTTAGAAATCTTAATCTCATGACCATCTAAAGAGTTGAGGCTCTCAAAAAAATCTATAGAGTTGTGACCACAAGTATTAGTAACAATGTAATAATGCTTGTACATGAGCTCTTACGAAACTTCACAAGCACCTACAGTCATTTGTGTAATGTGAGAATTTTTTTAAAAAAAATATTACTACATGTTAGTAACTTTATTATTGTTTGTAGTTTACGCTTATTCCTTTTAGGCTTTTATTTCACCTGTTCTTTATCATGCTCTGTGTTCATGATGCTTTAATGACATTTCACTACTATAGAAATGTATTTCGCCAACACTATTTTGATTCTATTAGAAACATCGGTAAAAATATATCACCTCCGATAATTGAACCGTTGATAAAAATGGCTTTCACCACCATTTGTGGCAGTGAAAACCGGTTTTGAGTATATAGCCGGCCAGAAACCCTAGCCCATTCTCACTCCCTCACCGACACCCCACCTACTGACCACCTCTCTCTCCCTTACTCGAGCACTTCCTTCCGCCCCCTCTCTCCCTCACCAGCACTCCCTCCGGGGCCCACTCTATCCCACTGTAGCAACGCGGCGCTAAGATCGGATCTGCCATCGGCGCGGGGGCAGACACCACCCATGGCCCTCAGCAGCATGGCGGGCGCCGCCCAACATAGAGATGGACCTCGATGTCACAATCCTGGACACTAGGGGCAGCTAGCGTAGACCATCATGGATGACTGCAGGCACACACATGACACGTGTATTTTTTAATTATTTTTATTCAACTTTCAATATCGGTTTCAATGTGGCGGTGATGAAGGTGAGCATCACCGCCAAATTGCAAAACCGGTGGTGATGGTGGTTTTCAAGCAAGCGGTGATAATGTTTGTGTAGTAGTGTTTTGAAAGTGGTTTACAGACCCTAGATTTCTAATATTAATGCTAAAACAAATAACTATTTTGTACAACCATGCGCATAAGGGCATCTTCAGTGTAGATTTTCTTTATGTGGTTTCTAAGAGTGCCACATCATTTTATAGGTTTAGGTTAATGAATGAAATGATTCCTCTCAAGACACAATTTTATAAATTGATAGTAAAGCAAATGTGAACAAAATGCGCAAGATTACCGACATCTGAATAGATAGTGTAGCAAATGCGCATGCATGAATGTGTAACAAAATAAAGCTATAAATTAACTTATACGAACCTGCTTCTTGAGCAAAGACCAGGCATCTTCTTGCTCTAATTTTTTGACATGGTGGTAGGGCACCTCCGCCATCATGCTTTTGGCGACCATGTCATGTCTTGTGGTAACGAGGACACAACTACCTTGAGCTAGGACGCTTAATAATGGAGTTTTGAGGACACCCACCCATGCATGGTGGTCCCAGACATCATCCATCACCAATAAAGTCTTGCAGTCCTTCAAGGCTTCCTTAAGGGTTCGCTCTAGTGCGGCTTTTGTGTTTCTTGGTGCTTGATGGTTTCCTTGTGCTTCAGTGATAGCTCTCTCTAATAGATCAGCATCGCTAAATTCTTGATTGACACTCAACCATATTCTCTTTTGAAACCCTTGTTTGATGAAGTCATGATTAAAGATTTTCTTGGCAAGGGTGGTTTTGCCAATCCCTCCTACTCCCACAATAGCATAAACCATAACATTTTTGTGTTCATGTACATTTTTGTCCTTCTTCGTGAGCAAATCCACCAGATTTCTTGTGTCCTCCTCAATCTTCTCACCAACCACACCTAACTCATCCTCCCCTGTTGTCTCACGCCTAGCGCGAAGGGAGGATTCTACCTTTTTTGTGTTGTCCTCATAAGATGCAAGGTTAATGAAGTTGAAGGTTTTGCTACGCTTCTCAATGTCATCTAGCCTCTCATTAAGACTTTTTATGCGATTACCGATGTCATGAGCATGGAGAGGATTCCTCATACAAAAGAGCAAGGGATTGAAGCAGCCCATATCACAGCTTCGACCCCGTTCCATCGCCTTGAGCTGGCACAAATCAAGGATGTTGGTAGCACCATACAAGGCATTCCTAAGCTCTCTCACCCATGATTTCACACTCTCGTCGCTGATGTTCCTCTTGTCAGCATCGGCGAGGAATCTCTTAAGGTCCCCAAGCTTCATCCCCATCTTTTTTATCTCATCGGGAACACCTAAGAGCAGATGCACCTCTTCTTTAGCCATCTCCAACAACATGTCTTGGAGGTACGATGCTAAAGCATCCAGTACCACCGCCATTTTTGCTGCTTCGGTATCTACAAAATCGAAATTAGATAAAAAAAATCACGTGTTTAGTTTGAAAGGAAAGGTAATCTTGATGGTAAAAGTACCGAGGCCCCTATAACCTTGGCACTATTATTCAAAAGGGAACACTGCAACAGTAGATAGGTACTAGAATAATCACATTTAAATGATAACTAAGTACTTTTGGCACCAGATCTGGCGCATAGTAGCAAGCTAAAACGATAACAGAGTTAACAAATTAATGAGTAGCTAGCTGACGAGAATATGATGAAGTTTGATCTATGGATGATGTTGAAATATTATATACTTGGGCACCTAAAAATCGAAAGCAGCTACACCAATCTCAAGCCGTCACCCTTATGTGAGTATATTTGTGAGTGGAAGAAGAGTATAATATCTCCAACAAAAACTAGAAAGAAAGAAAGCGGATGGAAATAAAAATTGAGAGGGCCAGGAAAGACTAGGCATATGCACCTTGATTTGCAGCGGGGAAAAGAGAATGCTGTGTGTGTCCTTCAGTTCCGGCGTCAAGGAAACGGACCTGTTGAGCGATGGCTGGAACTGGAAGTACGTAACGTTTGATCAAGTGCCGGCATGTTTTACCTAGCAGTTGCACGGTTGGAGATGCCTGGATCTGGCCTCTGGCTCGGTGTGGTGTGGGCTACTGCTCTGCTTGACGGATGCTGGCGGAGGTGGGAGTAGGTGGTGTCTGAAGGGCTGAGGGCGGATAGCGAGGATTGCAGCTAGCCGGCAACGGAGGCGTGAGCTAGGAGACGTGAGGTGTGCCTGCGGTGGCTACGCTGGGGCTGCTTTAGTTGGTGAACGAAGGCGACTTTATTTATTGTTGGGCATGGCCACCTAGTTAACTGAGCTGGTAGTGGCATAGAATTTTTTTTGTTTTACTCTGAATAGCTTCAAATATAAACACACACACACACAACCACAAGGTAGAGGAGAATGTTTATATATAGGGTTTTTTGTCCACAATAAAAAGAAGTTTGTAGCACACCATGATTTTGTGTTTTGTGTCTCCAGCACACCCAAGCAAATAAAATGACTAGCTAGCCCACGGGCCCACTCTCCATTCCCTTTGCATGCGTTTTATTTCTCCATCCCTAATCTCCTTTTCCCCCTCTGGTGGCCAACAATCGTGTTGTTGGCTTCGACCAGGCACACCAGATCTCTCCTTTGTCGCTGAGCAGTAATACAGATGCCACCGCCCAGCAACAACAAGGGGCCACCCAGGCCCATCAGCGAAGTGCAATGAGATTTTTTTTTGTTTGTACCAAAGAGAGACTCTAGAAGTTTCTAGCTCCGTCGCTGGCTACTGCAATTTGTCCATCATCAACTTCTAGCGCTCGAAATCCCTACCTCTGGCTTTGTTTATTTTCCCCCTAACCACTCCACCTGCAAGACGTTTGTATTTTTTGAGAGCATAAGACATTTGTGTTCTTTTGGGATATTCGTCCTCTCCATTTTATGTCATATGGTTTTGAAATGAGTATTTGGGATATGAAATGAATTCAAATGAAAATTTGTCAACTACAAAGTTTTATAACTTTTCGAGTTCTACAACTTTGGTTTTGGTCATTTCTCCATTCGAGGTCTTTTAAAGAATTTTAATTTCAGATGTAAGGAAATTCAACCGTAATTTTCCTTGGACAGATGATTTCAAATGAAAAAGTTGTCAACTACAAAGGTGCACAACTTTTCAAGATCTACAACTTTTGTTTTGGCCTTTTCTCCATCCGAGGCCATTTAAAAAGTTCGAATTTTGAATTTGAGAAATTAAACATAATTTTTGTTGAATAGATGATTTCAAATAAAAATGTTGTCAACTATAAAGTTGCATAGCTCTTCGAGATCTACAACTTTTGTTTTGGTCGCTTCTCCATCCGATATCCTTAACTACAACTACACACCCACTTGTGACTATAGAACATATGGATTGCTTTGGTATTAACTTCTATGAAATCTTACAAACCAAATAGAGAGACATCATAACGACTCTAAATAAAAAAGTTTTGATCTACAAAGTTGCATAACTTTTCAAAGTCTACAACTTTTGTTTTGATCGTTTCTTCATCCGAAATCCTTAACTATCACTACACACTCACTTATGACTATAGAGCATATGGACTGCTTTGATATTAACTCTATAAAATCTTGTGGTGTATATTTAGACATTCAAATGATCTCAAATCAAAAAAGTTTGTACTAAAAAGTTGTAGATCTTGTCGAGTACTACAACTTTGGTATAGTCTTCATCAGACATCATATGAGAAAGTTACTAAGTTCATATCACTGCCGAATCAAGCCATGAACCGGTAGTGATAGTCTCACTGGTGCTTTTAGCCAAAACCGCAGTGATGACCCAATATTATTGCTGGTTCATGGCTCAAACTGGCAGTGATATCATTGTCGGTTTTAGCCAGAAACATGGTCCAATGTGGAAATGAGTCGAAGGGAAGAGAGTGTCAAGGGCAATATGGTCCTTTGACTGGGCATGGTGTGTCATGAACAAAACTAATGTTTTCGCAACGTGTTTGTGGCTAATTCATTGAGTACAATACGCTGTGCGCAAATCCACTCTATCTGAGTGTCCAGGGGACAAAAATCCCTATAAATATCAACGGATGAAGCAACCACACCATAAGGGAACAGAGATGGGGACAACATGGAACTTTTGTATAACTGGAAACCATACAACAGATGGTTGCAATCAACTCTGAAATTGCGAATAGCTTATGATCTGCCCTTTATATCTAAAAAAAATGATCGCTGGCTGGTCCAATGTGACCTCTAGGGACTAGTTAAGATTATTATTATTTTTTTTAAAAGAAACAGATCGACAAGTGCTGAATATGGGAGTGCTTACAATTACAGAACAAGACGATCGACGAGCTCGCTCGCTGGCAGCTGTTACCTGGCACCGATCGGACCTGTGCGCCCTGAGAATAGATCGACAGAGGGGATGATTGGATCAACAGATGAAGCAGATGAATGAAGCAAACCAGAACGGAAGAGAGGAAGGGGGCGACATACAATTTTTCTATAACTGGAAACCACGATGATGGGTACCTTCGCCGAACAAATACGGAAGAAGTTAAAAGATGGGGTTTGAATCAAAACGAATGGCTGCAATCAGCTCTGCAAATAAGAATGGCTTATTCGTCAGTGGTTCGTTCAATGCGATCTCTAAGGAGGGTCAATATTTGAAATAAAAGAAAAAGAAACAGCTCGAGGAGAAGTGCTGAATCAATATTGGGTGCTTACTGCTTACACAGTTACCGATCAAGACCACGATGATGGGTATCTTCGCCAAACAAAAAATGAAAGTTGGGTTTGAATCACAACGAGAATGGATGCAATCAACTCTGCAAATACGAATGGCTTATTATTCGTCAGTGGTTGGTTGGCTGAATACGACCTCTAAGGGAGGGTCATTCTTTTTCATTATTTCAAATAAAAGAAAAACAGACAGATGGAGCAGAAGTGCTTACAGTTACCGAGCAGGACTGCAAGACGATCGACGAGTTCGCAAGCTCGCAGCTGGCTCCTTCCGATCCGAGGTTCTCGCGCCCGGAGACGAGAGTGGACGGATCGATCAGCAGAACAGTGATGTGTGTGACATGAATGAATGAATGAATGAAAGCGAGATGATGGGGATAGAGAGATGCGTAGAAGCAGAGGAGGCCCGCATGCTTTATACACACGCTGCCTACGACGGAGGGGAGAGGACACCCTGTTCTACTACTCCCTCTGAACTATTCAAAAAAGGGCAAACGCAAAAGAGGTTGAGGTGATTAAAAATGTGCCTCGCCTCAGTAATCCACAGTAATCCACTAGATAAATTTATTAAGCCTAATTAATTCGTCAATAGCACATGTTTATCGTAGCACAACATTATCAAATCATGTACTAATTAGACTTAATAAATTCATCTTATAAATTAGTCTTAATTTATAAAATTAATTATTTTTAATCTATATTTAATACTCTGTCTAAACGTACGAAACTTCAGCCGGTGAAAATAAAAGCCCGCATGAATTTGAACTGTGTGCCGACCGCACCACGTGACGGGGATACCAGCACACATCACAAACGACAAGGCCAGCACCGCGTCCACGTCCACCGCACCTTTCCAGCGTCTCAGTCGTCACAGAAAAACAGTAGAGTAGTTGAATGATTGCTACTGCCAACCAATAACGGGCCCACTCGGTTTCAATCTGCTTGAAGAAAACTTTGGCGTCCGACGAGGCGACGACTCCGAAGGTGACCCCGAAACCGAAACCGAAGCCGAAGCTGGATTCTGGTCGAGCCTGGGCCCCCCGTAGGGACACCGAGGACAAGGAGGCGAGGCTTGACATGCACACCGTCAAGCAGTACTCCGATCCGTAGCAGCGTCACCATCGGCACTAAGGATGGCAACGGGTCGGGTTCGGATCGGGTGGAGTCTCCATACACCCAAAACCGAAACCCGAAATCGAAACCCAAATCCGCCTCGAAAACCGATTCGGGTGGAAATCCATCATCAAAACCAAACCCGCGGATACCCGAAATCCGAACGGATACCCGAAACCCGAATGGATACCCGAAACCCGCGGATATATATACACATATTCACATGTATAAACAAGAGGCAACAAATAATAAATATTTTCATGAGTCAACTTTAAATAAATTTAATAATCTAAGTAAATAAATTATTATTAGTATATTATAAAACATGAGTTTTAATTCAAATGATTTATTTCGGATATCCATTGGATATCCACGGGTAGAAAACCAAACCCAAAACCGAACCTGATTGGTTTCGGGGCCCCGAACCCGAAAACCGTGGGTGAAAAACCATCCCCAAACCCGACCCCGCAAAACCCGAAACCCGCAGATATCTACCCCAAACCCGATCCGTTGCCATCCTTAATCGGCACGTCAGCTTATCACTTTCATCTCGTCTCAGAGTGGTCGAGAGACTCCAATGCCCGTGCAATGCAGAGCAAAATGCTGTAGGAGTACAACTAAGGTCCTGTTTAGTTTCCTCATAAAATACCAAATTTTTCAAGATTCTCCGTCACATCGAATCTTTGGACGCATGCATAAAATATTAAATATAAATAAAAAATAAAACTAATTACACAGTTTAGAAGAAATCCACGAGACGATTCTTTTAAGCCTAATTAGACTATGATTGGACACTAATTGTCAAATAACAACGAAAACGCTACCGTGTCATTTTGCCAAAAATTTTGGCAATCAAACTGGCCCTAACTAGAGATGCCCTATTGCCATCTGAAGGATCCGATTCCCTTCAGGTTGATAGGGCCGTTGCACAAATTAAACTACGAAGGTAATTAGAGCCAGTTTTGCCAGCTGGGAGGAACTGGAAGGCGTGCATCTCTACCGTTTTATACGTGATGCCTCACATGTGAACGTGGAGCACCGTTTCTGTTCAGGCCTTTGATTCAGAAGGTAACACTTTTTATGTTTTCGTCCATTTGTTCTAAGGTACCGTTTAGTTGGCAAAAAATTTGGCGAAATGTCACTATAGCACTTTCGTTGTTATTTAGCAATTAGTGTTCAATCATAGTCTAATTAAGTTTAAAAGATTCGTCTCGTGAATTTCGTCTAAACTGTGTAATTAGTTTTAGTTTTTATTTATATTTAATGCTTCATGCATGTGTCAAAGATTCGATGTGACGAGAAATTTTGAAAATTTTAACATTTTGGAGTGGAACTAAACCGAACCTAAGAAATCGTACGGCCAAACTAGGCAACTCATGTCGGTGGCGTACCACCGCCGCGCGGCGAGGAACGACGGGAGCTCGACCCAGCCCGTGGCCGGGGAGAAGAGCCGCGCGACGCGGTCGCCGTTGGAGAAGCCGCCGGTCTGGAGGAGCGTGCCGTTGGGGAGCAGCGCGGCCAGCGAGATGTTGGAGGGCCCCGTGTCGGTGCGGTCGAACATCAGGACCAAGTCCCCCGGCAGCAGCTGCATGTGCATCGCCGAGACGCCGATGCTCGCATGGAGGAGCTGCCATTCTCCCTGGAACGACGAGGACGGTGTGGTGGGCTCCTGCGACGGGGCATCATCGGCGCCGGCGGCATTGGCAATGCAGCTGGCGATTAGGAGGAGGTGGAGAAGCAAGGATCTTGGCTTGGGCATGGCTGCTGAGCATGCATCCATGCATGTGATCTTTAAGCCTTTTCATTCATCCTTGCGATGTTGATAAGCTAGGTGTAGGTGTAGGTTTGTAGCTAGCTTGTGTACAGAGTGTGTTGCGTTGCATTGTCATGGTACAGGGAAGGTTGCATTGCATTGTGTTGGGTGGAGGGTTGGTTCAGGGAAGGTTGGAGGGACGAGGGAAATGGGGAATACGCATTTGATGCTTCGAACAGGGTTACACGATTCAAAGAGTCAGAAATTTCGGACCAGACTTCATTTAACCCGTCAAAATATTCATGATTAGCTAGTATTTAGCTGAATCTTTGCCACAATTTGATCAAGAGGCACAGAGACGAAACAGATGATTATAGTTTGATAAGTTTGAACTTTTATAGTGAAGGAAGAAATTGTGAGTTTGTTTGAACTGTATACTGGGCAAAATATAGCAATTTCTGAGCATTAACAATTGACGTAGGTGAACTTCGTAAAGATTGGGTTCACTGCCTCAGTGACCGGTTTAGATTGGGACCTCAATTTGCATCACAGCTCTAAACCAATCCACCGTCACTGAGGCGGTGCGACCCTCATTGAGTGACCGGTTAGATTGGGACCTCAACTTGCACTGCCTCATCATAACTCTAGATTGATGCGCTACTCTGCAACTAGGTTCTAAACTCACAATGTACAACCACATACTGTCGCTCCACAAGTGCCACTCATGTTCTATATACTTAGGGCCCGTTTGGTAGGGCTTCAAATTCTTCTAGAAACATTTCGGATCCAGATTCTCTTAGAAAACGTTTTGGACGATGAATCAAAGTCACCTTACCATTTGGATGGAAGAATCAAAATCATTGAGAAACCACATGTTCACGGTTTCTTGCTCCGAGGCACCCTTATATATCTACCTATGATGTGTGCCCATTGCTGTCACGCCCTTAAGATGACACGTATTTGGAGCTTCATGAGTAGATATATATAGGTAGGTCACTTGGATAGTTGGAAACTGATAGCAAGAAAGAATATGATTTACAAATATAAATGGTTTAGGGCATGTTTATAGTTTATACAAGTTATTTATAGCGCATTACTTCAACTAGCATTTTGTACTCGATAATGATAGGACGAATGTCGCGTGCCCGCACTCCGCCTTGCTCCTTCGGTCTATTTCTCCACAAAAAAGACAGTGCCACTCGCCTTCTCCAGCACGGGGCCGCTCGCCGCAGGCAGAGCACCCGCCCTTTCGCGGCCTTATCTCTAGCGCGACGACATCGACCCACGCGCCCATCCCGCGTTGCTCCACGCCCATCCACCTCGCCCGCTACAAAAGGGGAGGTAGCGGAGGCATGCGCCTACACCTGGGGAGGCCTTGGGAGGCCTGTGCCTACGCCCCCATCCACCTAGCCCATCGGCAGGAAGGGGAGGCTTGTGCCTGCACCTGGGTGTATGCTAGGCCGTTGACGTCCCCCTGACCAACGCATGTTGCAAGCATATGTTCTAAGTGTTTCTGATGTTTCAGATGTATGTTGCAAGTGTTTCATATGGTTGTTGCAAAAGTAGATCGAAATGTGGCAAATATTACAAAGGCTATACACATATATTGCAACCGTTTGTTCCAAATGTTTCATCTATTTTTCAAACGTATGTTGCAAATGTGTCTATTTAGATGTTGGATATGTTTTACACATATGTTGCAAGTGTTTTATCTAGATGTTGCATATATTTTGCAATGGTTTTTCAAGTGTTTTTCAGGTGTTTTTGCAGGTATTTCAGATGCATGGTTCAAGTATTTTATCTGTCTTCAGATGTATGTTGTAAATATTTCATCTGGATGTTTCAGAAGTAGATCGGGTGTTGCACATGTTGCAGTGGCGCCGGTGGCTAGCGGACAGCGGCCTGCCGCAGGGCTACGTCTCCTACCTCGCGCAGCGCACCTCTCCCTCTCTTCTCCTCTCCCTCCCCTCCCCACCCTTCCCTTCCCTTCCCTTCCCACCATCTCACCGCGACACTTCATGCTCGGCGGGGAAACCCTACCCGACGAGCTCATGAACACCCGCTGAGGTGGTGGCCGTGGGTCGGCTGATGATAGAACGATGCCTGCGTGGTGGCCCCGCAGCAAGCTGAGGTTCGTGTCGTCCGCTCGCTACGCGCGGGAAACATAGCAGCCACGGGCGTCCATCCAGACGTCCAGGTGCTAGTCATGTCGTTTTGTATTTAGATTTAACCCCCTGTACAAGATTCCTTTCACCAAGTCTATGAATATTTGTATTAATATGTTTGCCATTATTTAATTGGCTAGGTGCATTTGGTTTGTGTCCACATCTTCCTGCACCACAAGTATATACAAGTGTTATAGTTTCTTACCAAGATCACACAATAGACCTTGTCTATAGAGATCCAAGCCCATATATTTTTGGTCATTGAGTCAACCCAAATGAATTACGATGTGCTACATAACTCATCCAATCTAGGGGAAGAAATAAACTAAGCTATTTGACCCATAAATATGGGTCTTTTATATTTTTGCTATTAAGGACACGTTCAACCCACACACAGGGGTGGTCTCCATGGACCTCGAATCCAACATAAAGACAGCTAAAAAGACAGGTCGTAAAATAGGCTGTCTGTTTTACTATACACTATTTAATGCTACGCATGTGGCCTAGATGAATTGTGAACACTATTTTGTACACCATTGTGTTGCTAATTGATAAAAAATGGATTAAGCTTAAATAAGATGAACATGATTATAATTTTTTTAAATCATCAATATATCATATTATATATAATTGAAACATCTTTGTCTAATTTTTTTCTTTCCATAGCGCAGGCAACTGCTACAGATTTGACTTCAATAAAAAATTCACTAGAAATATCTACACAGCATCCTCATAGCCCCGGGTCAGCCAAAAACAGCTAGCATTTCACATTATGAAAACATCATGGTGACAATGTTTTCCATGTATTAGCCAAAAACAGCTACCATTCCACAGAGCTATCATTAGCCCCAAAGACTGCTGAAGCTTCATACAAATGCCATCAATTTAGTGCAACCTCATTGTACTAATATTTAGATGCTGGTCAATTTCAACTACACATCATCGTTCAGTGAATAGGGAAGCTGCATATGACTATATTAATGGGCAAGCCTGCAAACTTGAAACTTGAATGTAGTTTTCAGAACTGAGAAAGTGGTAGCATGCAGTATTCAGAAAGGCACACAAGCATACAAGTACTATCTTCGAATGTAGGAATCATTAGTTTCCTCCTTCAAGAACTCATCAGTGTTGGCAATGGAGTCTACGCAATACTAAGGTTTCCTTCATCAGACTACTAAATTAAGAACGTATTCTTGCTACTGAATTAAGAACGTATTCTTGCCGTAGAGGTCCTAGCGCTCGGGCCAGAGGCCGAGCTCGCCGCGATGTCAGTGTCCACCGGCACTGGCGAGGTTGCGTCCAGCCTCGGGATCGTCGGGCTTCGCATCTCCGGCAGCGGCGGCGGCGGCGGCAGCGGCACGGCAACGGCGCTGTGGATCTCGCGATGAAGGCTCAGGCACCATCGGTGGCACTCAGGATCGTCGGGCTTGGCATTTCCGGCAGCGAGCGGCGGCGGCGGTGGCGCGAGGAAGGTGCTGGATCTCGCGAGCACCAAAACTAGAGCACGGTCACCGTCTACCAAAGAAATCCCGCGAGCACCAAAACTAGAGCACGCGAGCGCCTGCACGGTATCCGAGGGCATGGTCGACTCGTGGAAACGAAGCCGTACAACGCTGCTGCCCTCGTCGATTCCACCTAGGAGTAGGAGCCCTTGTCGTCGTCTCGTGAGGCGACGGGGCGAGCGTCTCTGAGCGAAGCCGAGGACTATTTTGCATAATTCGTGTCTTGGAGACGGACGTTGTACGTGCCCTTGCAAAAGCCACACATCTAAATATCAGTTGCAACGGCGAGGTGCCGGATTTTATAGTCCACCACTTGTACATTTTTAATAAATCTTGGTGGTTGGGCGGTGTTAATTGCTTGGATATGTTTTTAAGTTGAGATTTCTCTGTACTCGGCGTATCTGCTGACCTTTATTGCTATTGTACTATTGGCTATTAACTTTGGCTGTTAGCTGAGGCTTATCACTTATAAGCCTTTTCCCGATGCCTACGCCGGAGGTAGGTCTTTGTCGGGTTGATTTTGGCCTTTTTTGGCCGTTGTGATGAATCCTTGAAGCCTGAGTATGGACAGGACTTTCTCAAGGTTGTAGGCTAATTTTAGCCGTGGAGGTCGCTCCATGCTTTAGATCCTTCGCCTAAAGCATTGGACGATCCTCTGTCGTAATGCTTGTTGTCGAATATTGTGGCTGCGTTGCTAGCCACTTTCGACCTTCGCTTTTTATGGTATTTTTTGGGGGATTCCTCTTTATATTTTTAGAGGTTTTTACATGGAACTTGCCTCGTTAAAAACCTCACCTCCAGTAGGAGCCCCCTTTGTAAGGAAAAGAGTGCAAGCCCTTTTGCATGAAGTGTAGAAATGCGAAAACTAGGGAGAGTTGGTGACCTTCGCTTATAGTTCTGCGAAGGCCGCCTTTTTACATTTAGATGTAAAACCTATGTAAGATTTAGATGTAAAACCTCCAGGTATGAGTTGTTGTTCTACCTTCGCCGTCGATCAGGTAGAATGACCCGGGTCTTCCGTCTGCCTTCGCCATGTAAGGGCCTTCCTATTTTGGTTGGAGCTTTCCAACATTTTCAGCATTGGGTCTCCTTCTGAGGACTAGGTCTCCATCTTGTATGATTTTCCTGATCACTTTGCTGTCTCTCCTGTATTTGGTTTGGTCTTGGTATTTTGCAATGTTTTCAACTGCTTCCAACCTTGTGCCCTCAATTATTTCTTTGGAGTATTCTTCATCTTCTGCTAGTGCCTGTTTTATGACACGGAGGCTCTGATGCCTGGCCTCTTCGGGTGGCATAGCTTCTTCGCCGTACAAGAGTTTGAACGGTGTGAATCCTGTTGTTCTAGAGGCTGTAGTATTATGGGACCACACTACCTTCGGCAGTTCTTCTTCCCATTTGCCTTTGCGAAGGTTGAACAGAGTCTTTGCTATTCCTAAGAATATCACTCTGTTGGCTCCTTCCATTGCTCCATTTGATTTTGGGTGGTATACTAAGGCGAAGGCTACCTTGGTTCCTATACTCTTGCAGAATTCTTTGAAGTTGTCTGAGTCGAATTGTTTTCCATTATCAACTGTTAGGGTTCTTGGTACTCCGAATCTGCAAATTACATTCTACCAGAAGAACTTTTTTACTATCTCTGATGTTATTTTGGCGAGTGGTTTGGCCTCAATCCACCTTGTGAAGTATTCTATGGCTACTACTGCAAATTTGTTCCCCCTTGCGATGGTGGTAGTGGCCCAACCAGGTCCATTGCCCATCTTTGAAGGGGCCAAGTGGGTGGGATGAGTTGTACGGTGGTCGAAGGTCTTGACTAGTGTGGGGAAGTGCTCTGGCAAGCTTGGCATGTCTTGACAATCTGTTCTGCATCCTTAATGTGGGTAGGCCAATAGAACCCTTGCCTGATGGCCTTCACAAATAGTGCCCTTGGACCAATGTGTGAGCCACATGAGCCTGAATGAATTTCTTGTAGAAGGTCTTCGCCTTCGCTTTGAGATATGCACTTGAGCAGCAGTTGGACAACCCCTTTTTTGTACAGTATTTCCTCTATGAGTGTATAGTTTCTTGCTCTCGCTGCCATTCTGGCTATACTTGCTTCATCCTCTGTGTGATGCACATTGTTCAGGCAATCTATGATCAATTGCCTCCGGTCTTCAGATTCAGTGACTAGGATTGTTTTGAATGCCTTCGTCGTAGTCTGTGTTGCTGGTGCTTGCAATACTTGATAAAAGGCCCCATCTGGTATGGGCAAGTTGTTTGCCGCTGCCTTCGCTAGTTCGTCTGCTTCTGCATTCTCTGCTCTTGGTATGTGTTGCAGGGTGAATCCTTGGAACCTCCGCTCCAGAGCCCTTACTGTGGCCAAGTATTTGGCCAGTTCTGGTTCTCTTGCCATGTACTCTTTCTCAACTTACGCTGCTACGACTTGGGAATCTATTTTTGCTAGTAGTGTTTTTGCTCCAAGTGCTTTTGCCTTGTTGAGGCCTAGTATAAGGCCTTCGTATTCTGCTTATTTGTTGCTTTGAATTCCAATGTTGCTGCATACTTCGTGGGGAGGCCAGATGGTGCTATCAAAACAGTGGAGGCTCCGGTGCCTAGATTTCCCCAAGCCCCGTCTGTGTAAAGTGTCTAGATTTGGGGCTGAGGCTGCGGAGCCTGTTGGGCCGAGGGTGTCCAATCTGCCATAAAGTCTGCTAATGCCTGTGACTTTATTGCCGTTCTTTATACGTAGTTGAGTTCGAACTAGGATAACTCTGTTGCCCATTTCCCTATTCTTCTAGAGGCTTCCTTGTTGCCTAGTATGTCCCCTAGCGGTTACAAAGATGGCACTGTGATTTCATGTGCTTGAAAATAGTGCTTTAGTTTCCTTGAGGAGATCAACACTACATATGCTATTTTTTGAATCTCTTTATAGTTCAACTTTGCTCCTAACAGGGCTTCTGAGATGTAGTAGACTGGTTGTTGAATGACCTTTGACTCTTCTTCTTTCTCTTGGACAAGCACCCCACTGACCGCATGGTCGAAGGCTACAACATATAACAGTAATGGAGCCTTCGGATCTTGCACTGTCACCACGAGTCTGGTGGCCAAGTAATTTTTGAGTTGTTGGAAAGCCTTTGATTGTTCTGGCCCCCATTCCACTTTCTCTCTGCCTCTTAAAGCTTTGAGATGAATCTTATGCCTTTGGGTCCTATGATGTACCCGAGCATTTTACCTCTGCTTACGCCGAAGACACACTTTTCTGGGTTGAGTTTTAGCCTGGCTTCTCTTAGATTGGCGAAGGTTTCCCTTAAGTCTGCTATGTGGTCTGCCTCATTATTGCTCTTCACCACAATATCATCAACATAAGCTATAATGTTTTTCTGTAGCTATGGGCCGAGGACTGCCTTCGTCATTCTAGCGAAGGTTGATCCAACGTTTTTCAATCCTTCGGACATTCTGGTGTAGCAGTAGGTTTCGAAGGGCATAGTGAAACTTGTCTTCTCCTCGTCTTCTTTGTTGAGCTAGATCTGGTGGTATCCTAAGAAGTAATCCAGAAGAAAGAAACGCTTGCATCCTGCTGCCTTGTCGATGGATGTGTCTATTCTTGGTAATGGAAATGGATCTTTCTTGCATGCTTTGTTTACATCTATGAAGTCTATGCACATTCTCATCTTTCCATTTTTTCTTTGGCACCAGAACTACATTTGTCAATCATTCTGAGTACTTGACCTCTCTGATGATGTTTGCATTTAACAATCTCTGAACTTTAGCTTTTGCTGCTAAAATTCTCTCCTCTGACATTTTCCTTTGTCGCTGCTTCTTTGGCTTTATTCTAGGATTGATGTCAAGGGAGTGATGTATGATGTCCCCACTGACCCCTTTCAGGTCAGAGGCTGACCAGGCGAAGACGTCTTTGTTTTTGGCTAAGGTTTCTATGAGCTCTGCTTCCTCTTTTTTTGATAGGTTGCCTCTGATCGTGACCTTTCTGTCTGGGACTACATCTTCCAATGGGACTATTTTTGTTTCTTCCTGATCCTTGAGATCTGTTTTTCCCTTTGGCATGTCTGGAGGCTCTGTTGAATTATTTTTGGCTGCTTCGATAGAGTTGATGTTGCGCTACAATTTGTAGATGGCTCTTTCTATATTTCTTGCTTCCTTTTGGCTGCCGTGAACTGTGATGATTCCATGCAATGCTGGCATTTTCATTCACAGATAACCCATATGGATGGCTGCATTGAATTTGTTTGCGAACCCTCTTCCGAAGATGGCGTTGTAGGGGTGGTAGAGATCTACCACATCGAAGGTCACGTATTCTGTTCTTGTGTTTTTCTTGACCTCTGAAGGAGACTTGGAGGGATATTTTTCCTAATGCATCTATCCTCTTTCCTCCGAACCCAATTAGTGGTGAGTCCGAAGGCTACAACTAGCTCTTGCTTAGCTTCATCTAGTCGAAGGCATTTACAAAGATAATATCTACAGAGCTTCCAGAATCCATGAGAACCCTATTGATTTCCCATCCTGCAATGTTGGCCTTGATTACCATGGCATCAGTATGAGCGTAGCTCTCCAGCTGCAAATTTTGCTCTGAAAAGGTGATTGGGGTCTTCGACCAATCTGTGTAGCGCACTAGGCCTTGAACTGCTATGTAGTTGACCAACCTAAGGCGATCCTTCTTATGCTTCTTAGTCTGGATCTCCATGGAGGAGCCTCCAGCTATAGGCAGTATCATGTCGATGGTTGGTGTAAGGAAAATGGACCTTTGGCCCATTTACTTTGGATTTTGGTGTTTGATGACCAACACAACCAAATTGGACTAATGAATTTGCAAGTGTTTATTTTGTAGTTCAATACGGTGCAAGACGTGACTTGGACGAAGGCGACGTGATGATCCGATGATCAACACCTCAAGAAAGACCTTAGAAGCACAAGAGATGACCCACAATATCAAGCAAAGTCCAAGCATGAAGATTGGAACCAAGCCGTACGCAAGATCGCGAAGAAACGAGCTCAATGTGGTGACCGGACGCTGGACCGGACGCTGTGACCGGACGCTGGGCAAGTGGTTCGGCAGACAGGCGATCGGACGCTGGCGGCAACCGACCGGACGTAGGAGAGCAACATCCGATCGAGTACAGTAAGGTTCCAGAGCGACAAATCTGCGACCGGATGCGTCAGGTGGTAGGCGACCGGACGCTGGGCAGCGTCCGATTAGTACATTGCCGGCTCAACGGTCAGGACGACCGAACGCGTCCGGTCAGGACGATTCAGCGTCCGGTCAGTAGCAGTTTCGCGGGAGTTCGACCCCAACGTCTACTTTCTTAGTGGGGCTTATAAATACAACCCCCAACCGACCATTTGAGTTGTGTGGAGCTGAGGAAACATACCAAGGGTGTTGATACACCATTTTAGTGATCTCCACTTGCATAGTGCTTAGTGTTTTATTAGGTGATTAGCGTAGGTCCTTTGTGAAGTGCTTAGGTTGATTAGACCACCGCTTATGCACTTGCTCTGGGTTTAGGCCTAGTGTTTAGTGAGGTTTGCATACCTCTTGCTACCCCGTGCTTGCGAGCACAAGTGTTGTACATCGGAGGGGCTTGAAGTCTTGCGAGATCACACCAACCGCGTTTGTGGTGTGGCCGCCACCGTGTACCGGAGGGAACAAGGCCCGCAGCGTTTCGGCCGGAAGCTTGATAGTGAAGACGATGGGGAGCATCCAGGAGAGGCTTGCCAGAAGGCATATCAGAGACACACTTGCGTGTGAGGAAGGCCCGAGGCTATCCACGGAGTTACCCGACTGGGAGCTTGGCCCTTGCGAGGGATTCCTTGCGAGGGGCTCCAACGAGGACTAGGGGGAAGCTTGCGCGCTTCTCGATACCTCGGTAAAAATACCGGAGTCATCGACGGGAGTTTGCATATCTCTACCTTGCTCTTTTAGCTTCCGCATTTACATTGATCATATCATTCCTTTTGCGGTAGAGATAGCAACACACTAGCAAAACCGTAGTTGCACATTTAGATAGTTTATCTTTTGCATAGGTTTTGCTAGAGTAAGAAAAAGAGGCCATAGTTTGGAGTTAGAATTTTTAAGTTGCCTAATTCACCCCCCCCTCTTAGGCGTCATGGTCCCTACAATTGATATCAGAGCCGGTTGGCTCATATTTGGACCTTGGGCTTAACCGTCGTTGAGCTGACGCTACTTAGAGTGGTTGGGATGGATACCGCTAGGCCTCCACAATTTGACGGCACTAACTTCCTCTATTATAAGGCTAGAATGGCTTGCCATCTTGAGGCGGTTGATTTAGGTGTATGGAGAGTCACTCGTGCCGGGATGAAACCCATTAAAAATCCCGAAAAACCCACGAAGAGTGATGAGAAAGAAATGCATTTTAATGCTAGAGCTAAAAATTGCTTGTTTGAATCATTTAGCATGGATGTTTTTAACCAAGTGTTCACTTAAAATACCGCACATGAAATTTGGCTAAAACTCCAAGAGCTCCATGACGGCACAAGTAATGTCCGTGAGCAAAAACATTGTCTAGCTAAACAAAATTATGATTCCTTTGTTATGAATGATGATGAGCTTGTTCGTGATATGTATTCTCATTTGAATCTAATTATCAATGAGCTCCATTGAATAGGATTATTAAAGCTAGATGATGCGGACATCATGAGGAAGATCATCTCTATGCTACCACAAAACAAATATGCAAGCATCATCACCATCCTTCACAACATGGAGAACTTGAGCACCATGACCCCGGGCATTGTCATTGGCAAGTTAGTGGCATTTGAAATGTCACGTAAGATGGGTCAAGAAGAAGCCTCTTTGTCAAGCAAAGGCAAAGCTCTCACTTGTAGCAAGAAGAAGATGATGAAGGGCAAGAAAGTTGAGACAAGCTCAAGCTTAAGCTCCTCAAGTGAAGAAGAAGATGATGATGATGATGAAGAAGAAGAATCAAATGATGATGATCAATCTTCCTCCTCCACCTCCGACCTTGATGAAGAATCAATTAAACTTATCAACAAGGTGGAGAAGATGATCCTAAGGCTCAATGTCAAGGGTGTACCCATCCAAATTCAAGACCTCGTTTTCACTAATCAAAGAAATGAGCAAAGAAAGAGAGGATGCTATGGATACGGTGAGTTGGGGCACTTTGTGGAAGTTTGTCCAAACAAGCCCACACCCAAGACAAAGAAGAAGGCGTGCAAGAACAAAGCCCTCACATCAATATGGTTATGGGATGACTCTTCAAGTGAAGAAGACCATCACAAGAGGCGAGGGCGCAAGCACTCATCATCAAGCTCTTCTCATGTGTGCCTTATGGCACGAGGTAACGAAAGTTCATCCTCTAGTGAGAGTGATAGTGATGATGATATGCCTTCTTATAATACAATTGTGCAACAAAATCTTAAATATGCTAAAGTTTGCACTAGTCAACAAAAGAAGCTCAAAAATTTAAAAGAAGAGCTAGGTAGTTCACAAGAAGCATACAAAAATTTGCTTGAACAATATGAGAACTTTGCAAATCTCAATGTTGAACTATCTACTAAAAATGAGAAACTTGAGGCTAGTGCAACAACAAATGAATGCACAATTAATGATAAGCAACTTGCAAAGAAAAATGAAAAATTAAAAGAAAAGTTAGCTAGCTCACAAAATGATTATCAAAGTTTGCTTGCAAAAATGGAAACCATGTGCAAACATTGTGATGAGCTAACAAATAAAGTTGCTAATCTTGAGGCCGTAAATAAAATCCTCACCAAGGCATCTAAAAGAAATGACATAATTAAAAAGGATGCCTCTACTTCTTGCAATGATTTATGTTTAGACTCACCCTTGTGCAATCAAGCTTGTGTTGAGAAAGTGATTGTAGATACATGCACACAAGATATTGCAAAGGAAAATGAGCAACTCAAGCAAGAAGTAGCTCGCCTCACCAAGTACTTAACTCAAGTGAAAGGCAAGGCGAAGCAAACCCAACTTCATCAAGATAACCCCGTCAAGGGAGTGAAGAAGCTTGATGAAGGACAAACCATGGTTTGCTACATGTGCCACAAGGAAGGTCACAAGTCCTATGAGTGCAAGGTGAAGAATGGGGGAGGAGCAAAGAAGAAGGAACAAAAGCAAACAAGCAAGTTCTCCAACACCTACACCAACAAGGTGGACAAGAAGGCCTCCACACCTTATCTCTTGAGAAAGAAGAAAAATGACAAGGTGGTGGCCATCAAGGTGAACAAGCAAGCCAGCAATGGGGTCAAACGCTTTTGGGTGCCTAAGGAAATCATTTCAAACATGAAAAGCACCAAGAAGGTTTGGATCCCGAAAAGGAAGTGAGATGTCCGATGGACCTCGGGGAATTTGGAGACTTGGCAATGTAAGGGTGCATTTCATGGGGTGCATCATGATGGACAAAGTTATTGTCAAGTGGGTTAGTGAATACTATGGACCCAAATTCCCCTTCCCATGTTAGGTAACTAGATGTAATTACTTTCAAGTAGTATTTATTGCAATTGGTATTGCCTTTAATTAGATATCTTTAAGCATCTAGTTATCTTTCATGTCTATGTTTGCATTTACATGTCTAATTCTTTTGTCATGCATACAATTGGTATATCTTATGGTAGGCTTGCTCGGTTTCATTCCTAACCCTTGAAGCAAACCTACATGGTTTAAAATTGTTTAGGAGTATGGCACATAGCTTGTCTTACAATTGTTTATCTAATATGTGCCAAAAGTCCAAATTGTAGATAATTTCTCCCAAATATCATTTTCTAGTGGTATTTTGATCCTAAAATCAATGTGCACAAATTCTACAAGTATTCCACACTTGTGTGCACATATTTAGGGGGAGTTATTCTACAACTTGGATGCTTTGAGACTAACACTTTTCAATGGTATCATTTTTTTAAGCCTATCATATGTGTAGTAGTCTCATTGCAAGGAAAATGGAGTCCCCGGAGTTAAGCATCATACTTCAATTGGTATCATCATGTTGATTTAATGTTGATATTTATATGCTTTATCCAAGCATTATATAGATTAAACTCTCTTTTGCAATAAATTGCTAATTATGCATATGATTTGCCTTCTATCTTATGTATGCATAAATTTAGGGGGAGCTTAGTCTATATAATGTAAGAGTCAAATTTTGTGATCTATTCCATTGAACACACAAAGGATCACAAAGTTTGACCCTCCCTTGTGCTACTAATGCCTTCATTTTCGGTGTTTGATGCCAAAGGGGGAGAATTTGAAGGACCAAAGGCAAGCTTTAAGTTGATATCTACAAGTGGTAATGGTCCGAAAAAGGGAGGAAAGTGGATTATGGATTAGTCTAAGTAATAAATTTTTTAGGAAGTTAGGACTTAATCCATAACGCCACATGGGGACATTTGCAAGGGAAAGATAAGCTTTCATATAGTTTCAATTGGTATCTTTTAGCCATTCAATTGGTTTCAATTAGTATCATATATCCTTGCCCTTTGCATTGCATCCTAGCAAGTAGGTAATTTTTAATTTCCAAAATCCTTATTATTTGCTTGCTTTGGTCGTGTTGTCATCAATCACCACCGGACACTAGCTGCTACGTCCGGTCGCACTGTCGTGGCTGCACAGAAACTTGGGTGACTGACCGGACGCTGGTCAGAGTCCGGTCAAGGTCGACCAGACGCGTCCGGTCAAGATTTGCCATTTCTAGGAGCTTACTATAAACGACCGGACGCTGGAGGCTCAGTGTCCGATCAGTTATGTCGGAGCGTCCGGTCATGAGTTTGACCATTGAGATCAGACGGACACAGTTGAACAGCGGGGACACGTGGCTGTCATCGGGCGACCGTGTAACAGAACCGACCAAATCATAAGAACGTAAGTACAAAAACAATCACCGAAGCGATCAAATTCCTGTACTTAAGCTCCCATAATCCCGGTAGTCCGGAAATCACGAAGGATTTCAACTAACTCTCGACATACAAACCAAGATCATAATGATTCAACACAACACATCATTCATTACAATATTTCACAAGTAGCATTCGGATTACATCCATCAGAGTTCAAATAAAATATTACAAACCAAGTTCAAATCTGCGGAAGCAACATAGTTTAGTACATAACTTCATAGTTTCAAATACATTGCCAGGTCTTAGTCATGTCCCACAAAAGCATCTTCAGGTACAAGAACTAGGAGAGACCGCGCCCAACGGTCTAGTCTTCATCCCCAGCAGGGAGAAGGCAATACTTGCAGCAACCAAAGTAGAACTGGTCATCTGCAATAGGTAGGAGATAAACCCTGAGCACGAGAAGGTACTCAGCTAGACTTACCCGTCTAAAACAGAAATAAAAGACACCAAGGATCATGCAAAGCTTATGAGGTGGGCTAGCTTGACATAGTTGCATAAAAGAGCTTATGAATAAAGTGACCACATTTAACTTAGCATCAAGCTTATCATCATTTACCTGTCCACTAGATTAGCACCTGTACTAGAGCACTCACTTATTAGGAGCAATCAGTATTAACCATAGCAGGTGTAATAAGGCTGTCATCATCATATCATCATTTCTGAACCATTAGGTTATTTAGTGTATCTACATTGGAGATAAGCCCGTCAAGTTCTCACTAACCGGGAGAGACGGCGATTCGAATCGAATTACAACTCAGCTGAGGGGGTATTCCTAACTCTCACCCTGGCATACCTTGCAAGGGTAGCCGTGGGTCACCTTTGGGACATCTTAGGAACCAAATTCACGGGTTCGATCAGCGCCAGCACTCTCAGGGATTACCCTTCTGCCAGGACGATCAGGACTTTTAAATCACCTGCCCTTGGACTCACGCCTACGGCTCCCTTCCGAGGCGTACTTTATACTTATCGACTCCCGGCCTGAGGTGAGCTACTTGGCTTCGTGGTCGGTCTTCAGGCCGGCCAACTAAGAGAGAGGCATGCGTTCAACATGAATAGGAAAGGCTCCAAGATCCAGTCCTTAAGCAACACAGACGGAGTCACTGCAAACCGGCAAGCCTCCGCCCGGTCTTCATTTCAAATTAAGCCAGGTTCTTTTCCACGATAGCAAATATAGCCAACCGTGCCATATGTATCTTCCTATATCTCGCAGGTGACAGGAAATCACCTGACTTCTACTGGGTTAAAGCAGGGCTAAGCACTACACGAACCTGAGCTACATAGGATTCAAGGTAACAATATCTGGACAAGGATTGGATAACCAATGCAGCAAGTGTTTGCATCCAACACCTAAACTTAATGCAACAATATATATATATGTAACATTAATACTTTAACTGCATTTCGGAAATTAGGAGGCTTAATATGCTCCGGGGCTTGCCTTTCACAAAGTTGCACGGATGGTGATCCGGGCACTCAACGGTGACCTCGTCTGGCACTTCTTCCGAGGGCTGCACCTCCTGAACCTCCGGTGTTGTCTGCTGCTGCTCCCCGCTCGGTTCCTCGAATTCCAGCAGCGTCACTCCTTCCGGTACACCTATTGCATGCCGATGCACAAGATAAATATCATGGATGCATAAGGAATGACATGATGCTCATGATGAATGAATCACAGTAAGCGTTTAACAGAAACATCACTGGACACTCGTTTACCGATTAAGAATAGCTCTATTCAAATCACTTTAAAACATGTATTTAACTTAACTTGAAGAACAAGATCAACTTACCTAACTTGCATAACCTAAGATAAAGATGCTCATCTTCAGTTAAAGGCCTAACACCTAGGAACATTACCACAAACTTAGAAATAGTAAAGGCATACTTAAAACAACAGTTAAAGCTTCATATGCAAACGAGTAATTCCTTAATTCAATCACCACAAGAGTTCTACAAATCCAAATGACTTGAATGAGGACATTCTGGAAAGCTTATGAAATTCTCTACAAATCATTTGTAAACATCAAAGCATGATTCAACCCTTTACCAGGTCGAATTCTTTGATCAACAGAACTCTGTCCTCACAAGACAGAGAGTAAGCAAAACTGGAACCTAACTTTAAACAGATGTAGTTTCTAAAGTACTAGGCCAAATGCCCTCAAATTTTGACAGAAGATAGATACATAAATTATCCACAACTTTTGTACTCATCACATTCACAGAAAACCAAATTATCATGGGAAACTTTATAAAGTCCCCAGATCTGTCCAGAAGGACATAATGCAAAAAGAAATAATTATTAACTTATGTGGTAAACACATAAACAGACAAAACCAACTTTACGACTTTATCACACATATCACAAGAACACCAGAAAGTATAGTGCCAACTTCTAAATAAATTATTTAATATCCTTTTCTAATTTATTTAGTTAATTAGGTGATTAAAGCAATATATAGTAAAACTATTCACAAAAATCTACAAAAATTACAGTAGCTATCTCATGCTTTATATAGACTACCATAAAAATTTCAAAGCCATTGGACAAGCAGAACTTGCTATACCCAAAATAACAGATGGCATGTCTATTTCTAGCATAATTAGGAAACCCTAATGAAAAGTGTCGAGCAACAGATTTCTCATTTTTCCTAGCATCATTCTAGCATAAGAATAGCACTCACCAAATTTTACCTTTACTGGATCTATAGAAAAATTATGAAAATTCACACAAGATCCATCCATTAATAAAAGGAAATTCTATAACTCAAAAACTACACATGCACTAGCTCTGAAATCTTAACCAAAGCTTCTACTAATCAAGAATAGATTACCTACAAAATTTCATTATTTTTGGACCACAGAAACTCAAGATAAAATTCAAACAAGTTTGCATGCATCTAAAAACACATTTCAAAGTCCTATTTAATTCATCCAAAATTTCTAAAACTTGTGCTCATATAATATTTTTATTAAATACTAGACCTTACTAGGAACTCAACAAAATTGGAACCATAACATTTGGATCTACCAAACTTGAGTTAAACATTTTTGAATCATGCACACAAATCTGTGAAAAACAAAATAAACAAAACAAAAAGGAAAAACCTAACCAGCTACTGGGCCAGCCCGAACAGATCCGGCGGCCCACAACTCGCGCGCGTGCGTAGCCCAGCCACGACGCGGCCCAGGTCAGGCTCCCGCCTCAGCCGCGGCGACTAACGCGCGGGTCCCGCCCGACAGATAGACAGCCAGGGGAGGAGAACAGGGCGGCGGCGAAGCTCATCGCCGGTGACTCCTCCGGCGAGACCATCGGCACTACTGTGTTCGCCTCACTCGTGCGAACCCATTGGTACCCTCAATTGAAGCTATTGCTGCGGCTACAGGGGGTGGCGACGAGCATGGCGGCGCACGGCCACGGCATGGCCGGCTCCGGCGAGGTGACGATGCTACGGCTCTAGTGGGTGACTCTACGAGCATCAGCGTCGCACCCAGGACCTAGCGCAAGAGAGAGAGAGAATGGGAAGGCCACGGTGGTGGTTGTCCGCGTGGAGCACCGTCTCCGGCGAGGTCAGCCATGGCGGCGGTGGAAGAAAACGGCGATTTTGCCCTTACCAAAGACTAATTGGCACAGCTGTGAGGTGGAGGAGGCAGAGGGGAACACGGCGGAGCGACGAGCAAGACGGCCGGCGCGTTTTTGCAGTGGCGAGCTCGAACGGCAATGGCGAGGCTCGGTTGGAACTGGAGGGGCTGCTGTGGCTCGGCGCTGTGCGCGGTGGAGGCGAGAGATGAGAAATGGAGCGGGCGACTCGGTCGGGCAGGCGCTGGGGTCCTTCATGACGCGGCTGGCCGTGCCAGGGCATCCGCGGCGTGTGGCCTGCGCGCTCAGGCGATCGGCAACGGGTGGCGCCACGCGACCAGCGAATTCTAAAACGGCCGTGCACTGTAGCTAGCATTCAGTCGATTTGATCCTCCTGACAGTGCGACTTCAACGCATTAACATGACTAATCCGTTGATCGTTTGCAAAAATAGTGTACATGAAAAATGTAGGTCTACCATCCATCTACCATTTCTTTTCAAGGACCATCATCTAATTCACCATGGATCAGAAGTTACATGAAGCCCAAGTTGGCTTGATCCAACTGAAAATGTGTTTATGACTTAGATAATTTTTCAGTGTTGAACCCACCTTCAAAGCTGACTTGTGGGACCTTTTTGAACATGTTCTAGCCATTTCATGAGATGGTCATATTGAGACTTTTGTTCCTTGATAAATTAGCTACAACTTTGGTAAAGAGTGCACAGTCATACAAAGTCTCTAAGTTGGACTTTTGAATCAGTCAAACAATGTCACTCTAAGGGTCATTAAAAGTCAAACCTCCACTTGAGGGCAATTTAGTCATTTTGATCTACATGAACAATGTACAAACAATTACCCTAAGTGTAGTTAAGGTGTATTAGACCAGAATCAACCACTTTACACAAATGCAAATGCCAATTTCTAATGATCACATGTGATGAAGCATAAAACAATCAATTTACTCAATTGTTGCAATTCCATGTTTCACATGTTTCATTACTTTTGTTGCAAGCTTAACTTGCCACATTCCTACCATGTTGCCATGTTTCAAGTATGAGAAACTCATGTTGCATTCACATGTTGCACTACTACCATTCATAAGCAATCAAGTATGAAACAAACAGAATTGCGAATGTTGCATATGTATCTTTCAGTGACAATGGCATGATGAGATAGATGATGCACATGTTTATGAAATGAAATGCAATTTGTAGAAGCCAAACACCTAGGGTGTTACAGCCCTCCCCCCTTAGAAAAATCTCGTCCCGAGATTTGGAAAGAGTACCATTTAACATAGAAAGCCGGATGATTTTCCTTTAAATAATCTTCCCGCTCCCATGTTGCATCCCGATCACTATGATTACTCCAAACTACCTTGTACAACTTAACTACTCGTCTCCGATTCACTCTTTCTTGAGTATCCAGAACTTGCACGGGCTTCTCCTCATAAGAAAGATCAGATTTCAAGTTGATTCTCCTTGTTGCTATTCTTTCCTCGGGAATACGAAGACACTTCTTCAGCTGGGACACATGGAATACCGGGAATATAGTGCCCATTTCTCGTGGTAGATCGAGTTTATAGGCTACTCTTCCACTTTTCTCGATAATGCGGTAAGGTCCAACATATCGAGGCTCAAGCTTCCTTTTAATTCCAAAACGTTTCACTCCTTTCATAGGGGATACTTTTAGATAAACATGGTCACCTACTTCAAACTCAATAGGTTTTCTTCTCTTGTCAGCATAGCTCTTTTGTCTAGCCTGAGCTGCAGTCATATTCTTCTGTATAGTTCGGACTTGCTCTTCGGCTTCTTTTACAAAATCAATACCATAGAATCTTCTTTCTCCGGGTTCCACCCAGTTCAAAGGAGTTCTACACTTGCGGCCATAAAGAGCTTCAAAAGGAGCCATTTTGATACTCTCTTGATAACTGTTGTTATAAGAGAATTCAGCGAGAGGCAACCATTCCTCCCAAGAGCCTTTGCAAGAGATAAGACAAGCTCTAAGCATGTCCTCAAGAATTTGATTAACACGCTCAGTCTGTCCTGATGTTTGCGGATGATAGGCAGAACTACGGATTAAATGAGTGTCAAGGTTCTGATGTAGGCATTCCCAAAAGCGAGCCATGAATTGTGGTCCTCGATCTAAGACAATGGATTTGGGTACACCATGGAGACGTACCACTTGTTGAAAATAAATCTCAGCATAATTGTGAGGGTGATAGGTAGACTTGACCGGAATAAAGTGAGCGGATTTAGTTAGACGATCTACGATAACCCAGATGGAATCACAACCCTTTTTGGTAGTGGGTAACCCAACAATGAAATCCATAACAATTTCTTCCCACTTCCAGCCAGGAATAGAGAGTGGCTGCAATAATCCGGGCTTCATGTGAATAGCCTTGACTCTGCAACAGTTATCGCACCTTGCCATGTAGGCTGCGATTTCCTTCTTCATCTTAGTCCACCAATAATACAGCTTGAGATCTTGATACATTTTACTGCTACTAGGATGGATGGACAACTTAGAAGAATGGGCTTCAGCCATAATTTGATTTCTAAGTTCTTTGTCTTTGGGTACCACAAGTCTATCATTAAACCAGAGAATTCCTTTGTCATCGACCCTAAAGTGCTTGGTCTCCTGATCTTTCATCTTTCGCTTGACATGAAACATACCCACATCAGTCTTCTGGAGTTCGATAATTCGACTTCTAAGAGAGCAATCCACAGTGATATTGTGGAGTACTGTAGGGTGAAGGAGGTGTGCCAGATGAAAGTCTTCACTAACTAAGGAATTGCAATGGGCCTTTCTGCTTAAGGCATCAGCAACCACATTGGCCTTGCCAGGATGATAGTGTACTTGAAGGTTGTAGTCTTTGATTAATTTTAACCATCGTCGCTGACGCATGTTCAACTCGGGTTGAGTAAAGATGTACTTGAGACTTTTATGGTCAGTATAGATGTTGCACACATTACCCAACAAGTAATGTCTCCAAATCTTCAGAGCATGAACAACTGCGGCTAGCTCTAAGTCATGGGTAGGATAATTGACTTCATGCTTTCAAAGCTGGCACGAAGCATAAGCAATTACTCGGCCTTCCTGCATAAGAACACACCCCAAACCAGTGCCACATGCATCACAATAGACATCAAAAGGCTTCTCGATGTCAGGTTGTGCCAATACAGGAGCAGAGGTTAGTAAGGTCCGCAAAGTGTGGAAAGCCTCTTCACACTTTGGAGTCCACACTAACTTCTCATCCTTTTGAAGTAGTCGAGTCATGGGCTTGGCGATTTTTGAGAAATCCGGGATAAAGCGACGATAGTAGCCAGCCAGACCCAGGAAACTTCAGACTTCTGTGACCATAGTAGGTGCCTTCCAATCTAGGACTTCTTGCACCTTAGTAGGGTCAACCGAAATTCCATCACCAGATAACACATGACCTAGAAAAAGTATCTTGTTCAGCCAGAATTCACACTTGCTGAACTTAGCATAAAGCTGGTTGTCACGTAATCGAGTTAAAACAATCCTCAGATGTTCAACATGCTCTTCTTCATTCTGAGAATATACTAGGATATCATCAATGAACACAACGACGAACTTGTCCAATTCTGGCATGAATACTGAATTCATCAGGTACATAAAGTGTGCCGGAGCATTTGTCAACCCAAAGGACATGACAAGGTATTAGAACAAGCCATAACGAGTAGAGAAAGCTGTCTTAGGTATATCTTCAGGACGGATTTTGATCTGATGGTAGCCAGACCTCAAATCGATCTTGGAGAATACCTTAGCTTTGGAAAGCTGATCAAACAAAATATCGATGCGAGGAAGAGGGTATTTGTTCTTGATGGTAACAGCATTAAGGGGGCGATAATCCACGCACATGCGCAGAGACTCGTCCTTCTTCTTCACAAAGATAGCCGGACAACCCCAAGGAGAAGAACTAGGCCGAATCAAACCTTTCTTCAAAAGCTCATTTAACTGACTCTTCAGCTCGGCCAACTCATTGGGCGGCATTCTATAGGGCCTTCGAGAAATAGGAGCCGTACCCGGAATGAGTTCTATCTTGAATTCTACATCACGATCCGGAGGTAATCTAGGCAAGTCATCAGGGAAGACATCTGGAAACTCATAGACAACTGGTATATATTCAATGGCTTTGGCTAGCGTTGCATTGGCTGTACTATGGATAGCGATATCACGAGGTAACTGCACTAGAAAACCCTTCTTATCCATAGGATCTCTCAACATTACCACACAGGTTGATGTATCGATCAACACTCCATTCCCACTCATCCACTTCATTCCTAGGATTACATCGATTCCTACCCCTGGTAGAACTACAAGATCCACAAGGAACTCTCGATCCCCGATCTCAATCTTTACATCTTTAACTACTTGGTTAGTCATGATATTATTCCCAGCAGCACTAATGCAATAACCACCCTTGACAATTGTAATCACATTCATCTTATGCTTAGATGCAAAAGTAGAACTCACAAAGGAATGCGAAGCACCCGAATCAAAGAGCACAACTGCAAGGTGATCATTAACAAGGAACTTACCAGCGGTGACCACTTCACCAACAGGAATTTCCTCCACAGTAGTGTAGTGAACACGCCCCTGACAGACGTTTCCCTGAGCATTCTGCTTGGAAGGATAGGGACACTTATTAGCCCAGTGACCAGGCTGGTTACAGTTCTAGCATGGCCTGTTAGCTGGTGGGACATTGGAGCTGCCCTGTCCAGAGGTATTCTTGGGCAAGGAAATTGTGTACCCCTTGCAGAAACCAGTTTTAGCTTGATTCTTCTTCTGAGGTGGGCGGTACCGGACATTAGCATTGGGTGGACGATATTGGGTTTTGGATACCACTGGTGCCTTAGACTGAGAAGCACCTGCCTCAAAGTTTCTTTTACGGTTCTTGAAAGCAGCATACACCTTATCATTATTTTCTTGAGTCAGAGTGTCACTGATAAACTCATTGAATGTAACACACTTACAGTTGCCCATAGACTTCATCAGTTTAGGGGAAAGTCCCCTCTTGAAACTAGCTATCTTTTTGGCATCAGTATCAACGAACTCAGGAGCATACCTTGCCAGGTTGTTAAATGCCTGGAGGTATTCATTAAGACTCTTGTTGCCTTGAGTTAGCTTCATAAACTCGGTATGCTTAATAGCCATGAGACCAGGAGGGATAAAATGTCCCCTGAAAGCTACCTGAAACTGGTACCAAACTATCTCGATGTTTGCAGGGAAGGTGGTCCTGTGATGGGTCCACCAGATGCCTACAGGGCCTTGGAGCTGGTGTCCTACATACGAGGCCTTCAAATCTTCTGTCAATCGGAGCAATCCAAACCTTTTCTCTATTGTACTCAACCATTCATCAGCTTGTAATGGTTCTTCTGCCTCTCTAAAGATAGGAGGCTTTGTGTCCATGAAGTCCTTAAAGCTGCTATACTGGTTTGGCTCGGGTCCCTGGCGGACATGTCGGTCATCGCGGTTAGCCATTTGGTGCATAGCCTCAGCTAGCATGCGCTGACTTTCGACGACTGTCTGCATTAGCTCAGCTGGTGTGGGCGGTGGTGGAGGAGGTGTTTGCTCCTTGTCTCCAAGGTTACGACCACGATGAAGATTATAAGCCATCTGCAAAATGTATAGCCAATGAGCACTGATGATGTGGAAATTTGTAGATGAATTGTATAATTATGCCAAACTGACTCCAATGGAGAAAATGAATTTATACTATCAACAGAGGCACAATCATCCATCACAATCACACAACTCATCAAGCGCATCAATTGACACATTAATGCGATGAACTTAACCAGCAATGAGATAGATAGACCGCACAGACGGAAATTGTCAAAGGCTCACATACGTGGAGCATAACACGTTTGATAGGTTACATCCAAGCCATAGAGGTTCCAACTAACATTAAAGATAGCTTAAGGTTCGAGATTACATCCCAACGATTAACTTATTACAAGCTACTAGTTCATGCATGAGGATCAACAAAAGACTAGCTGTAGCGCATTAGCTAAGTAGTAAGCTAACTACGCATCGTCCTCGGAGTCGGTGTCGAAGATCTCTCCTCCATCTTCATCACTAGCAGGCTCTAACTCCTCAGCTTCACCCTCTCCTGCCACCTGATGATGAGGATGAGATGGGCTCTGGTGTCATCATGGCTGAAGATGATGACATTGAGATTAATGGACCTGAGGACGTTCCAATATATTTGTAAAGACATGGGAGACTTATAATGCTCTGGGGCTTGCCTTTCAGGAAAGAGGAAGGCTGGTGGTCAGGGCACTTGGGCAACTCCTCCGCGACGGCTGCTTCATCGACTTCCTGCACCTCGGGCTCCTCCTCCTGGTTGGCTCCCTCGAACTCCAGCAACGTCACTCCCTCCGGCACACCTATTGCATGAATGCGCACGATAAATATCATGAATGCACATGAACGAAGTTAGGGATGCTCGGGGAATGCACATGCTCACTGCAGTTCGCATTTTCCAACTTAAGCTCTATTCAAATCACTTTAACTTACCACGCTTATACAACCTAATGTATAATTGCTCATCTTCAGTTAAGGACCTAGCACCTGCACCTAAGCATATTCTCAAGTTAGGCTAACCCCTAAACAATCAACGAGAACATTGCCTCAAGCATACACTCAAACATTCATGTTTTAGCAAAAATGAAGACTATGTAGCGGTACAGTAAACTAGCCATAACTGGAGATTTATAAATCAAATTGACATGCAACAAGACAATTTGGAAATCTTATGAAATTGTCTACAATTAATTTTCAGACCTCAAAGCATGATTCAAACCTTTACCAGGTCGAAATCCTAAATCAACAGAACACTGTCCTACTAGACAGAGAGTAAACCAAACTGGAACCTAAGTTTAAACAGCTGTAGTTTCTAAACTACTAGGCCAAATGCCCTCAAATTTTGACAGGAGCTAGATACATAAATTATCTACAACTCTAGTATTCATCACATTCACAGAAAACCAAATTATCATGGGGAACTTTCTAAAGTCCCCAGATCTGTCCAGAAGGACATAATGGAAACAAATAATTATTAACTTATGTTGCAAACACATAAATGGACCAAACTAACTTTACTCACATCTTACACATATCACAAGAACACCAGAAAGTAGGGTGTTCATCACCAAAACATTTCTTTTAATACCTTTCTTAATTTATTTAATTAATTAAAGGAAATGGTAAACATATATGAAAACTACACCATTAAATCTACAAAAACTACCGTAGATACTACATGCTCTAAGTAGACTACCATAAAAATTTCACACCATTTGAGTAAGTATAACAACCTACACAAAAATGGTAAGGCAGAATGGCTTAAAATGGCATAATTAGGAAACCTTAGTGAAAAGTGTCAAGAAACAAATTTCATATTTTTCCTAGCATCCTTAGGGTACTAGGATACTCTCCAACAAATTTCATGGTCAATGGATTGATAAATAAATTACTAAAATTCACACAAGAATCATCCAATGATAAAAGGAAATTATATAACTCAAAAACTACACATGCAATGACTCTCAAATTTTAACCAGATCTTCCACTAAGCAAGATTAGATTACCCACAAAATTTTACAATTTTTGGATCACAGAAACTCAAGATATGATTTAAACAAGTTTGCATGCATTCAAAAACACATTTCAAGTTCCTATTTAATTCACCCAAATTTTCTACATAATGTGCTCAAGACATATTTTTCTTAAATACTAGACCTCACTGTGAGTCTAACAAAATTTGAATCATATCATTTGGATCTATACTTTAGGAATTACAAAATTTACAAAACAGCAGTCAAAACTGAAAATTTGAACTATCGTTAAGAACAACAGCCACTGACGTGTGGGACCCGGCTGTCAGCCGACCCCACCCGTCAGCGAGACAAAAACAGGGGAGGCGGCGTTCGATGGCGCGGCGGTGGTCTTGCTCGCCGACGGCGAGGACTCCGGCGACACTGAGGACACCGGCGACACTGAGGACACCTACGTGATCTCCGTGATGAGGTGAGTCGATTTGTGCTACCGGCAAGACCTATGGTTCACCCGGGGTGGCTCGTCGCCGGTGATGGCGGCACGGCAGAGCTCCGACGCGAGCTGCCGGCGACGTTGAGCCATGGCTGGCCCCACCGAGCTCGGTACGAGCTTTAGGAGGACACTACCGTGCTACACAAGCCAAGAAAATGGGACGGGAAGATTCCTAGCTACCCCAGCCACGGCGGCCTCAGCTCCGGCGAGGTCACGCCCATGGCGGTGACGGCGGAAGTGGCCAAAGCGCCCTTACCACGACTCAAACAGCTCGGATAAGAGGTGGAGGACATAGAGGCGAACACGACGGAGCTACGGTGAAGACGTAGCGCGCGTTTTTGCGGCGGTGAGCAAGCTCTGCGACGGCGGAGCTATGGCAGAGTGTGGGCGGCTGCGCTTCGGCGCTTCTGGCGAGTGGAGGAAATGAAGAGGAGGCAGAGCACGTGCAGGCGAGTGGAGAGGCAGCACGGCGTCGTCCATTTCAAGCCGGCCAGCGCGCGGTGCGGTCAGGACAAGTCGAGCGCGTGGCGGCCACGCGGCGGCCGTCTTCTGTTGCCTGTCGGCATTGACCGGACTGAACATTTCGTTTCAGTGCTCGAATGAACCGACTAACAGGCGAACTTCAATGTTACATAACTCCTAATCGGCTCGGCCAAAATCTAATCCAGTTGGACTACATGATAGAGCTAAGTGAGTACTCCAAATGACTCAACATAAGCTCGAGCTAATTCACCATGGATTTCCATCTACAAGGTTCCAAAGTCGCCTTCATGAAACTGGAAAGCAGTCCCAACACTTAGAAAAATTTTCAAATGTTGAATCCACCATCAATGTTGACTTGTGAGTCCTTTTTGAGCATGTTGTGCACATTTTCATGACTTGACTTCTAAACAAAGTTTGTTCCTTATTAAATTTGCTACAACTTTGCTTTAAGTTGCTCAAGCATGCATAGACTCTAAGCTGCACTTTTTAAATAGTCAAACTCAGGAGGTCTAGGGGTCCAAAATGGTCAACCCATGACTTGGAAACCTAATTAGGCAAAATGATCCACATGAACATTGTTCCTAATGACATTCTAGGTGTAACTAAGTTACTTAGGATGATTATTAGCCACACCACACATTGGTCACATAAGAATCAAGCATTGTATGTACTAAAACAATGCAAAACACATGAATTGTTATAATTGTTTCATAGTCATGTTTCACATGTTTCGTGATCTTGTTGCATAGTTCCAGCATGGCATGTTGCTTGGAGGAACATTGGAGCTACCTTGGCTGGTAGTGCCCTTTGGAAGAGCAACTGTGAAAGCCTTGCGAAATCCAGTCCTCCCTGGATTCTTCTTTTGCGGTGGACGGAACTTAGCTGCTGATGTCGGAGGGCGGAATGGAGCCTTATGTGTGACTGGAGCCTTAGACTATGAGGCACCCGCCTCATAGGCTCTCTTGCGGTTCTTCGAAGCAGCATAAATAGCATTGTTGTTCTCTTGGGATAGAGCATCACTAACAAACTCATTAAAATGAGCACACTTGCAATTTCCCATGGTTTTCATCAATTTGGGGCTAAGTCCCCGCTTGAAACTTGCGATTTTCTTGGCATCGGTGTCAACAAACTCCGTAGCATACCTTGCAAGGTTATTGAAAGCCTGCAGGTATTCATTCAAGCTCTTGTTTCCCTGTGTTAGCTTCATGAATTCCATATGCTTGATTGCCATGAGACCAGGAGGAATATAATTTCCCCTGAAAGCAGACTTGAACTGATCCTAAGTGATTTGGGCATTAGCGGGCATAGTGGACCGATGATGGCTCCACCAAATACCAGCTGGCCCATGCAACTGGTGAGAAGCATACTCTATCTTCAGCACCTCGGTCAAGCGGAGCAGACGGAATTTCTGCTCAAGAGTGTTCAACCACTCATCAGCTTGGAGGGGCTCTTCAGCTTCCTTGAAGATCGGCGGTTTAGTGTCAAGGAAATCTTTGAAGTCACTGAACTGATTTGGTTTCGGTCCTTGACGTGCACCCCGACCATCACGATTTGCAATCGTGCGGAGAGCCTCAGCCATAGTGCGCTGTCCTCCCGCAAGAATTGCCATCAATTCCGCTGGTGTGGGTGGTGGTGGTGGTGGGAGATCATCATCACCAGCCGCACCATTGGCACGTGTGCGAGGCATCTGCAACCATACGCAACCAGTAATTATTGGTAATGTCAGCACATTAGAGAGGAACAATGTAATTACGCCAAACTGAATTTACTGGAGCGAATATAAACTCATGTAATAAAACAGCGGCAATAATTCATTCTCCAGTCACCACATCACCAATTATATTACTAGCGCCATTCGAAGTGCATTCCAACATGACAAGTTCGAATTAAAAGATACATCCCACGTCACCCTTTGATGATTGACCAGAGAGATTATCCTTCAAGGTAAGCATAAATAACTAGATAGCAATTTATAAGGGAGGGAGTAATGCAAGATGAATGACATGAGTGAATATGATGCATGCACGTTCCGTTTTGAATCATGCACACAAATCTGTGAAAAACAAAATAAACAAAACAAAAAGGAAAAACCTAACCAGCTACTGGGCTAGCCCGAACAGATCCGGCGGCCCACAACTCGCGCGCGTACGCAGCCCAGCCACGATGCGGCCCAGGTCAGGCTCCCGCCTCAGCCATGGCGACTGACGCGCGGGTCTCGCCCGACAGATAGACAGCCAGGGGAGGAGAACAAGGCGGCGACAAAGCTCATCGCCGGTGACTCCTCTGGCGAGACCATCGGTGCTACTGTGTTCGCCTCACTCGTGCGAACCCATTGGTACCCTCAATCGAAGCTATTGCTGCGGCTACAGGGGGTGGCGACGAGCATGGCGGCGCACGGCCACGGCATGGCCGGCTCTGACGAGGTGACGACGCTACGGCTCTAGTGGGTGACTCTATGAGCATCAGCATCGCACCCAGGACCTAGCGCAAGAGAGAGAGAGAGAATGGGAAGGCCACGGTGGCGGTTGTCCGCGTGGAGCGCCATCTCCGGCGAGGTCAGCCATGGCGGCGGTGGAAGAAAACGGCGATTTTGCCCTTACCAAAGACTAATTGGCACAGCTGTGAGGTGGAGGAGGCAGAGGGGAACACGGCGGAGCGACGAGCAAGACGGCCAGCACGTTTTTGCAGTGGCGAGCTCGAACGGCAATGGCGAGGCTCGGTCGGAACTGGAGGGGCTGCTGCGGCTCGGCGCTGTGCGCGGTGGAGGCGAGAGATGAGAAATGGAGCGGGCGACTCGGTCGGGCAGGCGCTGGGGTCCTTCATGACGTGGCTGGCTGTGCCAGGGCGTCCGTGGCACATGGCCTGCGCGCTCAGGCGATCGGCGACGGGTGGCGCCACGTGGCCAGCGAATTCTAAAACGGCATGCACTGTAGCTAGCATTCAGTCGATTTGATCCGCCTGACAGCGCGACTTCAACGCATTAACATGACTAATCCATTGATCGTTTGCAAAAATAGTGTACATGAAAAATGTAGGTCTACCATCCATCTACCATTTCTTTTCAATGACCATCATCTAATTCTCCATGGATCAGAAGTTACATGAAGCCCAAGTTGGCTTGATCCAACTGAAAATGTGTTTATGACTTAGATAATTTTTCAGTGTTGAACCCACCTTCAAAGCTGACTTGTGGGACCTTTTTGAACATGTTCTATCCATTTTAATGAGATGGTCATATTGAGACTTTTGTTCCTTGATAAATTAGCTACAACTTTGGTAAAGAGTGCACAGTCATACAAAGTCTCTAAGTTGGACTTTTGAATCAGTCAAACAATGTCACTCTAAGGGTCATTAAAAGTCAAACCTCCACTTGAGGGCAATTTAGTCATTTTGATCTACATGAACAATGTCCAAACAATTACCCTAAGTGTAGTTAAGGTGTATTAGACCATAATCAACCACTTTACACAAATGCAAATGCCAATTTCTAATGATCACATGTGATGAAGCATAAAACAATCAATTTACTCAATTGTTGCAATTCCATGTTTCACATGTTTCATTACTTTTGTTGCAAGCTTAACTTGCCACATTCCTACCATGTTGCCATGTTTCAAGTATGAGAAACTCATGTTGCATTCACATGTTGCACTACTACCATTCATAAGCAATCAAGTATGAAACAAACAGAATTGCGAATGTTGCATATGTATGTTTCAGTGACAATGGCATGATGAGATAGATGATGCACATGTTTATGAAATGAAATGCAATTTGTAGAAGCCAAACACCTAGGGTGTTACAGACCGGACGCTGAGGTCCAGCGTCTGGTCAACAGACCAGAGCGTCCGGTCACCCCGAGTTATGCCCAGTGATGGGGTACAATGGCTCTATTTCGTGGGGGCTTCTATTTAAGCCCCATGGCCGGTTCAAGCTCATACTCTTGGCCATTTGCATTGACATAGCAACCTTGTGAGCTTAGCTAAAGCCCTCCCACTCATCTCCATCATTGATCCATCATCATTGTGAGATTGGGAGAGAATCCAAGTGCATTGCTTGAGTGATTGCATCTAGAGGCACTTGGTATTCGTGTTTTGCTGTGGATTTCGCTTGTTGCTCTTGGTGGTTGCCACCACCTAGATGACTTGGTGCAGCGGTGGAGGATTGGCATGAGTTGGTGATTGTTCGTGGCCATCTCCGGTGATTGTGAGGGGACTTGTATCTTCCCCGGTGGAGTGCCGAAAGGTAACTCTACTAAATTGCTCGTGTCATTGAGTTACCTCACTTGTGGGTAGGTTCTTGCAGTGTCCAATCGTGTGGATGAGGTTTGTGAAACACCTCTTAGCCACCGAACCACCAAGTGTTGGTCGACACAACGGGGACGTAGCGTGTTGGCAAGCACGTGAACCTCGGGAGAAAATTGGTTGTCTCTTGCCATTCGGTATTCTCCCGGTGATTGATTATATATTCATCTTGTGATTGGTTCACTCCCCTACACGGTGGTATAATCATCCTACTCACTCATTTACTTTCTTGCAAACTAGTTGAGACAAGCTCTTTAGTGTAATTAGAATTGAGAGCTTGCTTTGTTATTTAAGTTCATCTAGTGGAGCTCTTTAGAGTAGCAAGATTGAGAGCTCTTAGTGAGTAGTATCATAGCAAGTTGTGTGTCTAAGTAATCATTGCAACTAGAATTGTTGAATAGGTGGCTTGCAACCCTTGTAGAGCTAGAGCAAGTTTGCATTACGCTATTTGTCATACTAATCAAATTGCTCTAGTTGATTTGTAGATTTTTAAATAGGTTATTCACCCCCCCCCCTCTAGCCATATTAGGACCTTTTAAGTGGTATCAGAGCCATGGTCACCGTTTGATTAAAGGCTTAACAACCTCGGTGTCAAATTATGGCTCAAGTTGTGTTCAACCATGTGGGGGGCAAATTACCGTTCTTTGATGGCACATGCTATGATTATTGGAAGAGAAAGATGAGGATGTATCTTTGTTCAATCAATGATCAAGTATGGGAAGTGACCGAAAATAATTATGCTATCATTGATCCCGACAATCCCACCAACCAAGATAAGACCAACAAGCAATGCAATACAATGGCTCTCAACACCATATACAATGCCAGTGATTCCAAGGTGTTTGAGCAAATCAAGGATTGTTAAAGAGCCAATGAGGTGTGGAGGAGATTGGAGGAAACATATGAGGGCACACCGGCGGTGAAGAGTGCCAAGTTATATATCCTCAAAGATAAATTGACAAGCTTCAAGATGAAGGAAGATGAGAGCATTCCGTAGATGTTCTATCTCTTGCAAGTCATTGTCAATGATTTGAAGGCATTGGGAGAGAAGATCAAGGATGATGATGTCTCTCATTGGTTCTTGATGTGCCTACCTCCAAGGTTTGAGATGTTGAGATTGCTTATCATAAGAGGAGGATTGAAGGAGATCACCCCTAACCAAGTACTAGGTGATGTCATGACCCAAGAGACATACCGTGTGGAAAGGGAGGGGGATGACAAGGATGACAAGAAGGAAGAAGAAGACAAGAAGAGGAAAAGTATAGCATTCAAGGCTAGCTCATCATCATCCAAGAACAAGGGCAAGTCCAAGAAAGAATCAAGTGATGATGATGATCTTAGTGATATTGATGATGAAGCTATGGCTCTATTTGTGCACAAGATGGGCAAGTTCATGAAGAAAAAGGGCTATGGTGCAAGAAAGAGAAGAGATCACACCAAGAACAAAGAATATGTAAGAAGATGCTACAATTGCAAGAGCCCCGATCATGTTATAGCAAATTGTCCCTACAATAGTGACAATGATGAGGATGAGAAGAATAAGCACAAGAAGGACAAGAAACAAAAGAAGGAGAAGAGAATGACCTTCCAAAAGAAGAAGAAGGGTGGAGGCTATGTGGTCACTTGGGATAGAGATGGCTCTTCGGATAGTGATGACTCTAGTGATGATGACAAGAAATCCATCAAGAGAGTACTAGCAAGCATCGCCATCAACAACAAGCCCTCCATCTTCGACACTCCATCAACATGCCTCATGGCAAAGCCTACCAAGGTAAAATATGATGTGAGTGATGATGATGAATGTGAAAGTGACTCTTGTAGGAATGATGATAATGATGATGATGATGAGGAGTACACCAAGGAGGAGCTATTGGACATGTGTGAGCAAGTGCACACTTGCAATGAGATGAAGAGAAAAGAGTGCAAAGAATTACGCAAGAAAGTAAAATTTCTTAAGCAATCCTTTGATGAGCTCAATGGCAATCATGAGAGGCTAATGGAAGCCCATGAGAAACTTGGCAAAGCTCACTCTAAGCTTGAAAAGGCTCACTCCTCTCTCATTGAGCAAGTCAAAGTGGAGGAAGCCAAGAAGGAGCAAGTGATAGTATCATGTGATGTGGGACTAACATGTGATCTTATTGATGAATCTTTTTATAAGCCTATTGTAGTTGCTCCCACTAACACTTCTTGTAGCACTACCACTTCCACTTCACCTATGAATGATGCCTCACTAATGGTGGAAAATAAGACCCGCAAGAGGGAGGTGAATGAGCTCACTCATGGCTTAGGCAATGCCTATGGTGGAGATGCCCGCTTGCTAAAGTGCTTGGGTAGCCAAAGGTTTTCTCTCAACAAAGAGGGATTAGGCTATACCCTCAAGAAATGCAAGGCGGCCTTTGTCACTCCCAAAGCTAGCTTTGTGAAGGGCAATGGTCGATTTTGCAATAGATGCAAGCAAGTTGGGCATATAGAGCAATATTGCAAGACTAACAAGAACAATCTACCCAATGTATCCTTAATTAAATTTGATTATTGTTATATGCTTGTTAAGGGTGCTAATGGTGTGAAGGCTAAGTTCATTGGTACACCAATTGTGGGCCCAAAGAAGAAGGCTATTTGTGTACCAAAGACCTTGGTAACTAACCTTCAAGGACCCAAGCAAATTTGGGTACCTAAAAAGAATTAATTTTCTTTTGTAGGCCAATTATAAAGCCGGAGGGAGGCATTGGGTGCTTGATAGTGGGTGCACACAACACATGACCGGTGATCCAAGAATGTTCAATTCAATCAATGAAAACAAGAGCAATGGGATTGATAGTATCACATTTGGTGACAATGGCAAAGGCAAGGTCAAAGGGCTTGGTAAGATTGCAATATCCAATGACTTGAGCATTTCCAATGTGCTACTAGTAGAGAGCTTGAACTTCAACCTATTGTCGGTAGCTCAACTATGTGATCTTGGTTTCAAGTGCATATTTGGTGTGGATGATGTGGAAATCATAAGTGTAGATGGCTCTAACTTGATATTCAAAAGATTTAGATATGAGAATCTATACTTAGTTGATTTCAATGCTAGAGAAGCTCAATTGACAACATGTTTGATCACTAAGTCTAGCATGGGTTGGTTATGTCATAGAAGGCTTGGTCATGTTGGAATGAAACAATTGAACAAGTTGATTAAGCATGACTTAGTTAGAGGCTTGAAAGATGTCACTTTTGAAAAGGATAAGCTATGTAGTGCATGTCAAGCCGGAAAGCAAGTTGGTAATACACATCCTAAGAAGAGCACGATGAGCACATCTAAGGCATTTGAGTTGATGCACATGGACTTGTTTGGACCAACCACATACACTAGCATTGGTGGAAACAAGTATGGATTTGTGATTGTTGATGATTTCACTAGATACACATGGGTGTTCTTTCTTGTTGACAAGAGTGATGTGTTTGCAACATTCAAATCTTTTGTCAAGAGCATTCACAATGAGTTTGAAACAACCATCAAGAAAGTGAGAAGTGGCAATGGAAGTGAGTTCAAGAACACAAGAATTGATGAGTTGTGTGATGAGTTTGGAGTTAGACATCAATTCTCGGCCAAATACACCCCTCAATCAAATGGCTTAGTTGAAAGAAAGAATAGAACTTTGATTGGCATGGCAAGATCAATGTTGAGTGAGTACAATGTGAGTCATTCATTTTGGGACGAAGCAATCAACACGGCTTGCTACTATAGCAACCGACTCTATTGTCACCCCATGATGGAGAAGACACCTTATGAGCTATTGAATGGAAGAAAGCCAAATATAGCATACTTTCGGGTCTTTGGTTGTAAATGATACATATTGAAGAAAGGCACTAGATTGAGCAAGTTTGAAAAGAAATGTGATGAAGGCTTCTTGCTTGGTTACTCCACTACTAGCAAGGCATATAGAGTTTGGAATTTGGCTAGTGGTACTCTTGAGGAGGTTCATGATGTGGAATTTGATGAAACAAATGGTTCCCAAGAGGAAGATGAGAATCTAGATGATGTGAGAGGCACTCAATTGGTCAAGGCAATGAAGAACATGGACATTGGTGATATAAGGCCTAGAGAGGTGATTGATGTTGAAGATGACAAGAATCAAGTGCTCTCTAACTCAAATGTGCAAGCTAGTGGTTCTCATGATCAAATTCAAGCAAGTACTAGTCATGACAAAGTGTTAGATCAACAACAAGTGGCTAGTTCATCATCTCAACCAAATGATCAATCAAATGCAAGCAATCAAGTGCAAGTGCTTCAACCAACCAATGTTGCAAGAGATCATCCATTGGACACTATCATTGGTGATATTTCAAGAGGAGTGCAAACTAGATCAAGATTGGCATCATTTTGTGAGCACTTCTCATTTGTGTCATCTATTGAACCCAAGAAAATAGATGAAGCTTTGGAGGATGTTGATTGGATAAATGCTATGCATGAAGAGCTAAACAACTTCACAAGAAACCAAGTATGGGAATTAGTTGAGAGGCCTAAGGATCATAATGTGATTGGAACTAAGTGGGTCTTTCAGAACAAGCAAGATCAAGATGGGATAGTCATAAGGAACAAAGCAAGATTAGTGGCTCAAGGATACACTCAAGTTGAAGGTCTTGACTTTGGAGAAACATATGCCCCGGTTGCAAGATTGGAAGCAATTAGGATCTTGTTAGCCTATGCTTGTGCCCACAACATCAAGTTGTACCAAATGGATGTCAAGAGTGCATTTCTAAATGGATACATCAATGAGTTTGTGTATGTTGAGCAACCTCCTGGTTTTGAAGATGAAAAGAAACCCACCCATGTTTACAAGTTGAGAAAGGCTTTGTATGGATTGAAACAAGCACCAAGAGCATGGTATGAGAGATTGAGGGATTTCCTACTCTCTAAGGGATTCAAGATGGAAAAGGTTGACACCACTCTCTTCACCAAGAAGCTTGGCAATGACTTGTTTGTGATGCAAATCTATGTTGATGATATCATATTTAGGTCAACAAATCAAGAATTTTGTGAAGAGTTTGGAAAGATGATGGCAAGTGAATTTGAGATGTCCATGATTGGAGAGCTTAGTTACTTCCTTGGTCTTCAAATCAAGCAATTGAAGTATGGCACATTTGTGAGTCAAGGAAAGTATATCAAGGACATGCTAAAGAAATTTGGATTGGATGATAGTAAAGCTATTAGTACACCAATGGGGACAAGTGGAAGCTTGGATAGTGATGCTAGTGGCAACATGGTGGATCAAAAGATGTATCGGTCTATGATTGGAAGCCTACTCTATGTGACTGCATCAAGACCGGATGTGATGTTTAGTGTATGCATGTGTGCTAGATTTTAAGCCTCACCAAGAGAAAGTCATTTGAAAGCAACAAAGAGAATATTGAGGTACTTGAAGCATACACAAGAAGTTGGATTGTGGTATCCCAAAGGAGCAAGATTTGAGTTGATTGGATATTCGGACTCTGATTATGCGGGATGCAAAGTTGAGAGAAAGAGCACATCGGGCACATGTCAACTATTGGGAAGATCACTTGTGTCTTGGTCATCAAAGAAGCAAAATAGTGAAGCACTTTCAACCACCGAAGCGGAATACATTTCGGCCGGTAGTTGTTGTGCTCAATTACTTTGGATGAAGGCTACTTTGAGTGACTTTGGATTTAAATTCAAGCAAGTGCCATTGCTATGCGACAATGAAAGTGTCGTCAAGCTCACCAACAACCCGGTTCAACACTCAAGAACAAAGCATATTGATGTCCGCCATCATTTCATAAGAGATCACCAACAAAAAGGGGACATTTGCATAGAGAGTGTGGGCACCGAAGATCAACTTGCCGACATCTTCACCAAGCCACTTGATGAGAAAAGGTTTTGTCAGCTAAGGAATGAATTGAACATACTTGACTTCTCCAATATGTGTTGATGCACCCCCATTATATGACATGCCTCTCCTTCAAGCAATTCAAGATAAAAATTGATTGGCATGGCATACATCCTTGCTAAGGACATGATCAGTGCATCTAGACATCTTTCACATTTAAATAGGCTCATTCATGAAAATTAAATGAATTTGATGCTTGTATGGTACCACTATTGCTTGTATGTTTGAAATGATCTAGTGGTAGCATATGACATATTTGTGGGCTTGTAAACCTAGTGTTTAATCTAGAAAATCAGCTATAAGTGTTTAACTCAACATGGTACAAGATAACCCTTATTTGGAGGTGTGAAGAAGCTTGTCCTTGGATCAAACCGAGTTAAATAACTTTTGCAAGTACTCTAGATTGAACCAAATTGGGAAAATGATCCTCACGTTACATGGTTTCACCCCAACCTATCTAAAATTTGAGCCCTCTTTTTATGATAATTGTTGACAAAGGGGGAGAGAAATTCACAAAGATAGTAAGATAGGGGGAGCAAACCAAATGAAATGACATTATAAGGGGATCAATCAAATTGCACACAAGTAGGGGGGGTAAGCTCATAAACTTGTATGTTGCATTTGAATGTGCATTTCATATACTTGCTTGCATAGCACAAGTTTTAAATATCAATATCCATGCTTGTGTGGAGTATGCTAGTCATAGGATTGAATGATGAAATGAAAGACTAGCATGCATAGGTTAAAGTAACTAGACTTATAATTCATTCTATGGAAAGTAGACCCTTGCTTGTAATATTGATCTCATAGGGTATTCTAGTTTTTGTATATGTCTAGTTACTAATGGTGCTAAGGATGGTATATTGGTGCACTCCGATTGGTATCATGCTTCAAAGGTCCATCTTTTATACCTTAGCATCATTTGGTAGAAATTGTCTCCTACACTTCCTATTTAATCATATGTGCAAGCTACAATCCAAACTCTTAGCACATATGTAGGGGGAGCAATTGCTACCGTTTGGAGTTCATGAAACTTGTCCATATTCTTTTACACATGGTAAATATGCTTGGGCAAGCAACATGGATTCTATTAAAATTCAATTCATATCTTTATGTAAGGGTTGTCATCAATTACCAAAAAGGGGGAGATTGAAAGGTCTAGTTTGGTTTTGGTTAATTGATGAAACCCTAAGTGCTAACCTAGTTTATCAAAGTGATTATGAGATAGGTAGCACTACTCCAAGTAATGAAGCAATGGCAAAGATCATGACAATGGTGATGGCATGGTGATGATCAAGTGCTTAAACTTGGAAAAGAAGAAAGAGAAAAACAAAAGGCTCAAGGCAAAGGTATAAATAGTAGGAGCCATTTTGTTTTAGTGATCAAGACACTTAGAGAGTGTGATCACATTTAGGATCGATAGCCGTACTATTAAGAGGAGTGAAACTCGTATCGAAATGTGGTTATCAAAGTGTCACTAGATGCTCTAACTCATTGCATATGTATTTAGGATCTAGTGGAATGCTAACACCCTTGAAAATGTTTGTGAAAATATGCTAACACATGTGCACAAGGTGATACACTTGGTGGTTAGCACATTTGAGCAAGGGTGAAGAAGATAGAGGTGAAAAGGAGTTAGTCACGCTGGTTACAAGGTGACCGGACGCTGGTCTCAGAAGGACCGGCGCGTCCGGTCAGGTGAGGCAGCGCAGACGCCGACGTCGATCTACTGACCGGACGCTGGGTCTGGAACTGACCGGACGCTGGCTACTACGTCCGGTCGTGCTGTCGTGGCTGCACAGAAACTAGGGTGACTGATCGGACGCTGGTCAGAGTCCGGTCAAGGTCGACCGGACGCGTCCGGTCAAGATTTGCTGTCTCTAGGAGCTTACTGTAAACGACCGGACACTGGAGGCTCAGCGTTCGGTCAGTTATGTCGGAGCGTCCGGTCACGTGTTTGACCATTGAGATCAGATGAACACAGTTGAACAGCGGGGACACGTGGCTGTCATCGAGAGACCGGACGCTAAGGTCCAGCGTCCGGTCAATAGACCGGAGTTGTGCTCAGTGAAGGGGTAGAACGGCTCTATTTCGTGGGGGCTTCTATTTAAGCCCCATGGCCGGTTCAAGCTCATACTCTTGGCCATTTGCATTGACATAGCAACCTTGTGAGCTTAGCCAAAGCCCTCCCACTCATCTCCATCATTGATCCATCATCATTGTGAGATTGGGAGAGAATCCAAGTGCATTGCTTGAGTGATTGCATCTAGAGGCACTTGGTATTCGTGTTTTGCTGCGGATTTCGCTTGTTGCTCTTGGTGGTTGCCACCACCTAGATGGCTTGGTGCAGCGGTGGAGGATTGGCACGAGTTGGTGATTGTTCGTGGCCATCTCCGGTGATTGTGAGGGGACTTGTACCTTCCCCGGTGGAGTGCCAAAAGGTAACTCTAGTAAATTGCTCGTGTCATTGAGTTACCTCACTTGTGGGTAGGTTCTTGCGGTGTCCAATCATGTGGACGAGGTTTGTGAAACACCTCTTGGCCGCCGAACCACCAAGTGTTGGTCGACACAATGGGGACGTAGCGTGTTGGCAAGCACGTGAACCTCGGGAGAAAATTGGTTGTCTCTTGCCATTCGGTATTCTCCTGGTGATTGATTATATATTCATCTTGTGATTGGTTCACTCCCCTACATGGCGGTATAATCATCCTACTCACTCATTTACTTTCTTGCAAACTAGTTGAGACAAGCTCTTTAATGTAATTAGAATTGAGAGCTTGCTTTGTTATTTTAGTTCATCTAGTGGAGCTCTTTAGAGTAGCAAGATTGAGAGCTCTTAGTGAGTAGTATCATAGCAAGTTGTGTGTCTAAGTAATCATTGCAACTAGAATTGTTGGATACGTGGCTTGCAACCCTTGTAGAGCTAGAGCAAGTTTGCATTACACTATTTGTCATACTAGTCAAATTGCTCTTGTTGATTTGTAGATTTTTAAATAGGCTATTCACCCCCCCCTCTAGCCATATTAGGACCTTTCAATTGGCTAAATCCACGAAAGGCTATTATCCAATGTGAGAGTGGTACAGTACACTTGACATCCAAGTTTGGAGAAGAAGTTATTTGCAAGGCAACTACAATGACAAGAGAGGTGTGCAGTGTTAATCAGATGAATGGTGCAACCATGGATAAGACCAAGGTTGTTAATGAGTTTCTAGATGTTTTTCCTGATGATTTGCCGGGTATGCCGCCAGACCATGATATTGAGTTTATTATTGAGCTTTTTCCTGGAACTGCACCTATAACCAAGAGACCATATCGGATGGGAGTCAATGAGCTAGAAGAACTTAAGAAACAGTTAAAGGAGCTACAGGATAAAGGTTTCATACGTCCTAGTTCTTCACCATGGGGAGCCCCAGTTATATTTGTTGAGAAGAAAGATGGTACGCAGAGGATGTGTGTGGATTATCGCTATCTTAATGAGGTAACCATCAAGAACAAGTATCCTTTGCCTAGAATTGATGATCTGTTTGATCAATTACGAGGTGCTTGTGTGTTCTCCAAGATTGATCTTCGCTCTAGTTATCATCAGTTAAGGATTCATTCATTGGACATTCCGAAGACTACTTTTACCACTCAGTATGGATTATATGAGTACACGGTTATGTCTTTTGGATTGACTAATGCCCCTGCATACTTCATGTATATGATGAATAAGGTGTTTATGGAATATCTCGACAAGTTTGTTGTGGTCTTCATTGATGATATTCTAGTCTTCTCCAAAACAGAAGCAGAACATGAAAACCATCTGAGATTGGTTCTGCAGAAACTTAGAGAACATCAATTGTATGCTAAGTTAAGCAAGTGCGAGTTCTGGCTAAAGGAAGTCTCTTTTCTTGGGCATGTTATCTCTAATGGTGGAGTAGCTATGGATCCCAAGAAGGTTAGTGATGTGTTGAGTTGGAATCCGCCTCAGGATGTGGGTGAAGTCTAGAGTTTCCTAGGAATGTCCGGATATTATCGGAGGTTCATTGAAGATTTTTCTAAGATTGCCAAGCCTATGATATCTCTACTTGAGAAGAGTGCTAAGTTTGTATGGACTGAGCAATGCCAAGCTAGTTTTGAAGAGTTGAACAAAAGGTTGACTACAGCTCCGGTGCTAGTACTACCAGATCTGAACAAGAGTTTCTCCATCTATTGTGATGCATCTTGACTTGGTCTGGGTTGTGTTCTTGTGCAAGAAGGACGAGTAGTGGCTTATGCATCTAGGCAACTAAAGAAGCATGAACTAAATTATCCCACCCATGACTTGGAGTTAGCAGCTGTGGTTCATGCATTGAAGATTTGGAGACATTATCTTGTTGGACATATGTCTGACATTTATATAGATCACAAGAGTTTGAAGTACATTTTCACTCAATCCGATTTGAACTTGAGGCAACGTTGTTGGTTAGAGCTAATCAAGGACTATGATTTGGAGGTACACTATCACCCTGGCAAGGCAAATGTTGTAGCTGATGCTTTGAGCCGAAGGAGCTATGTTAATGCAGCACTAGTGACAAAGTTACCTAAGGAGTTATATGCTGAATTCGAGCATCTTAATTTGGGAATAGTTGCTAATGCAATGGAATTGGAAGTGGAACCTACACTTGAACAAGATATCTGCAAGGGTCAGTTGGAAGATGAGAAAATCAAGGAGATAGCAGAACTTATCACAATTGGCAAAGCACCAGGTTTTCGATTGGATGATCAGGGAACAGTGTGGTTTGGAAAGAGAATATGTGTGCCAGAGATAAAGTCCATTCGAGAGATGATTCTAAGAGAAGCCCATGACTCAGCATACTCTATCCATCCAGGTAGTACTAAGATGTACCTAGATCTGAACGAGAATTACTGGTGGTATGTTTTGAAAAGAGATGTGGCCGAGTATGTAGCAATATGTGACACATGTCAGCGAATTAAGGCAGAACATCAAAGACTAGCGAGTTTACTTCAACCTATGAAGATACCTGAGTGGAACTGGGAAGAAGTTGGTATGGATTTCATTGTTGGATTACCACGCACTCAAAGTGGTTATGACTCAATTTGGGTAATAGTAGATCGGTTGACTAAGGTTGCTCACTTCATACCGGTCAAGACTACATATACGGGTGCAAAGTTGGCAGAATTATACATGCAACGGATAGTATATTTGCATGGAGTTCCTAAGAAGATTGTGTCAGATAGAGGTACTCAGTTTACCACACACTATTGGAAGAAATTGCATGAGTCTATGGACACTAAGTGGAACTTTAGTTCAGCTTACCATCCACAAACTGATGGACAAACAGAGAGAACCAATCAGATCTTAGAGGATATGTTGAGAGCTTGTGCTTTGCAATATGGTACAAGTTGGGATAAGAGTTTGTGTTACGCTAAGTTCTCCTACAATAATAGTTATCAGAAGAGTCTCAAGATGGCACCATTCGAGGCACTATATGGTAGAAAGTGCAGAACTCCATTGTTCTGGAATCAGACAGGAGAAAGTCAATTGTTTGGACCTGAGATTCTCAAGGATGCTGAAAGGCAAGTGCAGACTATCAGGGAAAACTTGAGGGTGGCACAACCTAGACAGAAGAGTTATGCTGACACTCGGAGAAGGGAATTGGTTTTTGAAATAGGGGACTATGTTTACCTAAAGGGGTCACCTATGAGAAGTGTGAGAAGGTTTAACATGAAAGGAAAATTAGCACCAAGGTATATTGGACCTTTCAATATTTTAGAGAGACATGGAGAAGTAGCTTATCAGTTGGAATGGCCTGAGAGTTTGTCAGGTGTACATGATGTGTTCCATGTGTCTCAATTAAAGAAGTGTTTGCGTGTACCAGAGGAGCAGATACCGTTGGAAGAGCTTATAGTTAAGGAAGATCTTACATATGAGGAATTTCCGGTAAAGATTTTGGAGACGGCAGAAGGAGTTACAAGGAGCCGAGTTATAAAGATGTGTAAGGTTCAGTGGAATCGGTATACAGTAGATGAGGCTACTTGGGAAAGAGAAGAGGATCTGAGAAAAACATACCCGCAGCTTTTCGAGTAAGCATCGCCCGAATCTCGAGGACGAGATTCATTTTAAGGGGGGTAGAATTGTAATACCCTAAAATTTGCTTTTCTTCAAATAGAGCTAAATTCATTTAATTATGAATTTTTGTGTACATTTAAACCTAGGGAAAATAATAATCTTTATTGAAATTAAAATTCATCATAAGTTTAGCAACATGGTTGTGCATTCATGTGTTGCATAGTATTTCTTTTCTATTGTGTGTTTTGAAACTAAACTTCAAAGTGTTTGAAATGGATTTGAAAATGTATTTGAAGAACACTTGAGATAAAAAGAAAATGGAAATTTTCCCCTCTCTCTTGGCCTTGGTCCAGCTGTAGCAGCGTCGACCTGCTCTTTCCCGGCGGCCCAGCTCCCTTCCTCTTCTTTTGTGGCCCGCTCCCACGCGCAGGCCCAAGCAGCAGCGCGGCCCGTCCTCTTCCCCGCCTGACGCCGTTTTCCTCTTCCCGCCACAGGCTGGCCTAGCCAGGCCGTAGCCCAGCAAGCCAAGCCCGCACGGCCGCTCGTGCTCTTCCTCTCTCGTAGTGTCTACTAGGCAGGCCCCGCTCGTCAGCACAGCTCATCTTCCTCCCGTCGCAGCGCTAGACATCACCGGCCGAGTCCGTTGTCGCCCCGTTTCCTCTCCGTCTTGTGTGCGCTCCAAGCCAGCGCGGTCCCATAAATAGCAAGCCCAGGTGTCATGCCTCTTTTCCCTAAACCACCACACCCCAGAGCTCCCTCGCCGTTGCAGACCTAGATCGCCACCAACGCCGTCCGTTCCACCGTGCCCTACGCCGCCACCGAGCCATCTCCGTCTGTGCCAAGTGTCGCGGTGAGATCACCGTTCCCTCCACCTTCTTTCTGAGTAGATTCCGTGGGAAACCGAGGTCCCGAGCCCTTTTTCCCATTTCGCCAGCGAGTTTCCGCCGTCGTCAATGGCAGCCACCACGCCGGAGCCCTATTCCGGCCAGGTGAAGCACCCCAACCCGCCTGAGCCATCCATCTCTGAATCAACGCTCCAGATCGCGTAGCCTTTCGATCTGTGTAACCGGTCCACCGGCACAGTGTGGACTAGGTCCATCATATGGGTCCACGGCCGGTGTATCACTCTGGCCAATCCCGGTCCACCATGTGGCTCCACGCCGGTGATGACACAGTCAACCGCCGGCTGCCGCTGCACTTTTTTGCTTAGCCCCCTGCAGATCCGCGTTATAGAACCCGTAGTCCTTTCAAGTTCAAAAATAATTCAAAGCAAGTCCTTTTTCTTCTATTTTAAACCCTGTACTTTATAGTATTAGAACCCGCCGTCCAACAGAGGCAATTTTATAGGTTAGACCTCGTGTTTATAATCAAAATTACTTATAGGTCCGTTTTAAAAACTACAAAACTGCCACTACCTTCTATAGGCCATAAAATCTCCGTTTTAACTCCGATTTGATCCGTTCAAATTGTGTTAGGTTTGTAATTTCATAATCTACATGTTCATACTATTGTTAGATATGTTTTCAACTTTTAAAATTTGAAGTTAGATTTAATCTATTATTTTTCTAAAGGAAATCCTGTTTAATTCATATCTTCTACGTTTTAACTCTGTTTTAGCTCATTCAAGTCACGTTAGATTCATAGCGACGAGATCTACGTGTTAGTAACAGTGTTTATCATATTACTATTTTTGGAATTTCATGGTTTAAATCATATCTTGATTAATAATTATGCAACTAGATTTTATAAATAAAATATGACTTGTTTTATTTTAGTTTTATAAACCAAATCTGAATTTGACTTAATTAAATTTATAATATTTATAAAATATCTTATATATATATATGAATTTATATAGTTAAAATAAATGAAGCCTATAGTTTTCTTTTCCACGTATAAAGCAAATCTCTCGGTAGTTGTATCTTTTCAACCGTAGCTCCGATTAGCGTGCTCTTCGCGTCTGTGTGTTCGTAGTGAGACGTAGATTAATTTTACAAACTTTTCATCTTGATTTTATGTTTGGTGTACTATTCTAATTTAGATCTATTGTTTGCTTCGTGTATGATTGTATGGATGCTTGTGTGGTGCTTTATGATTTCGTCCGGTCGGTGAGATATACGTGGTGATAAAAAAAGAAGAAGAATGTTGAAGATTAAAGCTTACTGAAGGATCGGTATTTAAGGTAAGTATAGCATGGGATCATCCATGTTACCTATTCACCTTTAATCACTTAATTCATACTGCATGTGTCTACATTGATTGCCACTAAGGATTTCCTAGTACTTTGTACCTTGTGCTTGATACCTATGGGGTATTGCATTGGGTAGTATGATGCTAGTGCTCAACTACAACCATGATCTTGTGTAACACCCGGTTTCAAGGACAAAGCCGAATGCACACCATATGTGAGCCCTAGAAGTCAAATCTCACATATAGCTACAAATGAAGGGGCAGCATCAATTCGTAATGCTTAATGTATAGCGAACTTAGCAAAAGAGATAACCTTAGAAAGAAATCAACGGATAGACAACTCTGATCTCTGGGTGCAGACTTCACTCCACTGGATCCAACTGACTAGTTGATCACAAGCCTAACTCCTTCAGACTCTAGCAAACTGATATCTAGCCTGAGGTGTGGGGGAAATTGCAAGAGTGAGTCCATGTCGAACTCAGCAAATATGGCAACAAGGTAGTGTATTCCATAACCACATGATCAAGTATGATTGAATAATAAATAACTTAAACATTAAACACAAATGATTATCTTAACAAGTAAAAGTCATCATCCCTTATGTAAGGATTCCAAGGCCGCTCGTATCCGTGAGCACGGCTATTATAACAGTTTTACACTCTGTAGAGGTTGTACACTTTCACTGTGAGTCATGATTTCCAAATGTATGGGTTTGCAAGGTCCAAACACCAGAAATCATATAAAGCTACTTAGAAGTTCGTCTAACCGGGAAGGGCCGCAGGGTCATCGGATATAGGAACCCCCCTTCCAATAAAAGGCCGCTTCCATAGCAAGGCACAACAGGACAGAGGCTGTCCTATACCCAACTCGCAGTATCCTCTAAGCCTGCTAGAAAAGGTCTCCCAAGCAACTAGAGCTAGAGCCATATAGCCCTCACAGTTGTATGTTAAATCCTGGATGATCACTTACAAGACAAGTCCTTATGTTGCTAAAAAGTCATCTTATTTATGTTTATAGCATATTCATTAATCAAGTTTCAAGATCATGGTTACAGAAAGAAAACCCAAGCTATACTTGCCTTAAACACCGATCCTTCGGTAAGCTTTAATCTTCAACGTTTTCTTCTTCTTCTTCTTCTTGATCTCCAACTTCTTATAGATCACCAACGCAAAACTCACTGACTAGACAAGACCGAAAAGCACCACACAAGCATCCGAACAAGCATGCATAGCAAACATACTAGATTAGAACAATACACCAATCAATGAAAAGATTCGAAATCTAATCTACGCATTGCTACGATCACACACACGCGAAAGGCACACTAATCGGAGCTACGATAAAACAGAAACATCTATCGAAGGATTTACGTTGAAAAGAAAACTATATGCTTTATCTATTTTAATGATCATAAAACATGTATAAGATATCTCAGGGGAATATCTAAAATTGAGTTAAGCCATTTTATACTTGAGTTATTAGATTTAGAAAACTAAGATAAATTAATCATATCTTAATTATAAATATCTTGATATCATTTATGCAAATTAAATTGAAATATAATAACAAATGAGAGTATATATATTCAAAGTATATATGTCACATTTAAACTTGGCAAATTACAATTTAAAGACATACATGTTTATGTCACTAATTAATCATCTTTTATTAATCAACATATATAGAACATGTGAGAGCAACTAATAGAACAATTATATTATGTCTCATAATTGATCTAAGCAAGTCATAATTAAAAAGGCATTAATGTTGGCATACGTCATATTTTATAATTATAAAAGATTATATATATACTTTTTAGTCATTTAAACATCTATAAATTAAAAACATAAATCATGTGAGGGCATCTGTTCATACTTAACACATATGCAACATTCAACTAATTATAATCTAAGACTATACTGAAGTTACTGATTAATCAAATTAACAGGTTATGTATAATCACCGAGATATAAAACCTATATTGTTTCTAGTTATAAAACTAATTATAAGCATGTTAATCAATTTAATATTTACCTATATATGAAAAATCATGTGACATGATAAACACTATTACTAACGCGTAGATCTTGACGCTATGAATCTAACGCAACTTGAATGGAATAAAACGGATCTAAGACGCAGAAGATATGATTTAAACAAGATTTCTTTTAGTCGAATATTAGATTAAATCTAATCACGAATTTTAAAAGTTAAAAACATACTGAACAGTAGTATGAACATGTAGATTATGAAATTATGAACCTAACATAATTTGAACGGATCAAATCTGAGTTAAAACAGAAAAGTTATGGCCAAAACAAAATCAGTGGTAAATCTGTAAATAAGTGAAAACGTATTTTGTATCTAAACCGACGAAACTACGCTTTCCAAATAGTAAAACAGATTCTAAAAAAGTGCTATGGGCCGCGGGTTTGAAAATAGAAAACTGGAGGGGCTCTTTTAGAACAAACCAGCGACAGCGGCGACGGCGACGGTAACGGCGACGGCGACGGCAACGACAACTACGACGGCGAGAGAAAGAGGAGGAAAAATATAATTTACTACACGAGGGATTTCCCAAACTAGGGGCTCCCCTTACGGTAGTTTTGGTGTGCTTTGTCCAAGGGGTTGGTTGATATATATAGGAAGAAAAACTCCCCACATCTACGTCAACTAGCAATATGGTACTAATTGATGTTGCACCCTCCACCTTTACTTATAGGCCTAATTAATTATTAAAGCACATTAGTAAATAAAGACATGGGCCTTTGGGCAAAAGAAAATCTGAGATATTTTATTATTTTCGAAATTAATTAATTTCATGGATAAAATAATTCTAGAAAAGTCCAGAATTGAATTTTAAGCCACGAAAAATACTCCGAAGGCTCCGAAAATTCAGAGAAAATTCTAAGAGATATTTTGGAACATGATGAACCCAAATAAAGTATTTCGAGCTCATAAAAATATTGTTGGAAACTTGGAACATAAAGATTAAGGTGAAGGAGGTAGGAATTAAATTCTAGACAGAAACTAGAAAATTCCTAGAGATAGATATTCGTCTACTAAACGTATAAAGAACACATATTTTGCACATAGAAACACGAGGTGCAACCGGCATGAATGCAACAAACACGTTTCTACCTTGTGATAAATTTTAAATTAATGAAAAAATTATTTTCCTATGTTTTCATGTGCACAAAAATTTACAAATAAATCATTTTAGCTCTATTTCCAGAAATTCAAATTTTAGGGTGTTACAATTCTACCCCCCTTAAGATGAATCTCGTCCTCGAGATTCAGAAGATGATGATCAAGACACTGGAGTGCACACTGCCATTGGATCTTCTCCACTTTCTCGAGTAGTTCCACCATCTTGACAAAGATTTCTCTTGACTTTGCACACCTGTTAACTTTTACTCTAAATAGCATACTCGCTGATCCCAAGATGTTGATAGGCCCTCTAATTAACTCTCAAGTATCCACAAACCAACTCTCTGGTACTCTTCCAATTGTTAGGCCTCTTCTCTTTTCCTTTTTAACAACCTCAATGAACTGTTGCAGCTGGGTGCTAGCTTATTCTTCACACTGACACTCCATATGCTTCTCACAAAGACCACTTTGGAATCCATTGGATGACAAACTCTTGTCCTCACTAATTCCAAAATGTAACACAATACTTCTCAACATGTCTTGCTAGATTTTTTTTAGTCCAAGATATCAAATCGACTACTTCATACATCCATATTCCAATTGATCCTCATGTATTACTCTCTTGGTCCAAAATAGATTCCAACTTCAAAACACTATTAACTATATATATGCTCAGGTTGAGTTGTGACTCTTAAACACAAAACTTAATCCATGGTGTCGTTCAATCTTCTTAGCATAGCTCTTTCAATTTGCTAACGGCATTGGCAACGACTTTTATTTCTTCTAAAGATAACACATACTTCTAAACCAAAAACATTTGGTTAATTGAACCCAACACTGATGTCACAATCTCAAACCAACCTACTGAAAGTGTCCCTTAGATTCTTATGATTCACGTAGATATCACTCTTCATGTCCAAGTAGATAATACCACTATGCTCCACAATGGATATCTCCAGATCTCATATATCAAATAGTCCATCTCAAGCCTCCATAGTTGACTTGATGCATAATTCACTGCTTTTCTTACATAGAGCACATCCATATCCTTGCCAACCGCTTTATAAAAGAAACTCTTGTGTTCAACACTATAATACCTCTAATGAACGTGTGATAGAATCTTACCATTCCGGGGAACTCTGAATCCCTCTTGCATACTTAAGCGGGTTCTAGCTCAACACATCTCTCTTGAGCGATTATCTGTATAATTCTATCATTAGAGACATCCCACAACCAAAAAGAGAACTCCATCCAAACTAAACTCACTTAAGTTGCCAAAGAACCAACTGTAGAGGAGTCCAATTCATCATATTTTCGTATGCCACCAGTGCCAACTTGTCTTGAGTTGAAGATTGAACTCCCAAGTGATGATAGCTTAAAGCGAAGACCAATCCTGACAAAATATTAGAGCTCCTTGTCGATGATCCAACCTGTTAACAATCTTGAACAAAGATCCTTGTGTCTGATAGTGATTCCTCAACCGTAGGAATAACCGATACTTCCAAGTGAAGCTATAGATTGTATGAGACCTCCATCGTGCGATTCCTTTATGCCTTGGCTACCCCCCTTAAGAACACATCAACCAGGGGCACCAAAGAATAGCTTGCATCTTCTCCTATTTGATCTATCCAATATATTCCAAATAAACTTATGTGCAAAAACAATCTGATTTCTCCAGCAAGTAGAAAAAAATAGCAGAATAGTAAAACTGCTATAACTAATGTTCTATAAATCCAATAGTATTGTACTTTACACCGTTGGAAATCTCATGAAATTATCTACAACTTTTATTTAGACCATGTTCTCTGATTCTGAAGTTAAGTTAATCAAAAACAGACCACAACAGAAGCTGGTTTCAGATTCCAGACAGAACAGTAACTTCAGATTACGACAGATATAACTTTTAATACAGAACTGATAATGAGGTGATTCTTGCGGCATTGGAAAGATACAGAGGTCTGTTTATTCCCACAAAAATTTCATAGACATTGCTCGAACAGGTAAAAAGTTATGACCAGAACACCGCAGACTGCTCTAGATTTCTGACAGCACAGATACATCCTCTTATGATTTTCATAACTCCATAACCATAACAGCTATCAGGGTGATTCTTGAGGTCAGAGAAACATGTTGAAGTCTAGTATTCTCCAAAAGTTTACCATGATTTTTTTGATTGCCCGAAAACAGAGATATAAACCAAAGATGACAGGTTGCTCCAGAAAGATAGGATAGGAAAACAGGAGAAAACCAAAACCCAACTATCTATTCATTAATCCTTATGTCTTGTGCCTATAAACTAAATGAATTTGTGGAAAATCCCACAAAATCATTGCACTCATTACAAAGATTCAAAACAAAACATAATCATAATGGCAAGCCAACAAGCAATTATGGTGCACAATTCAATCATTGACTTAAACTTGCGATACTATCGTCTTCTTCAGATTATGGGTAAAGATCCTATAGCTTAACTTCAATTTGCGCGAGAAGGTGGTAAGACAAGATTCTAAAAGCATATCAAGGCAAGGAGTAGATGGGAACAAAAAGCTTTTAAAGAAGCATCAAGGAGGGGACGAATATCAAGGGTAAGAATGTCGTAGGGAAGAAAATATCAAGGTTTATAGAACAAGGATTTCTGTTGCAACTTGTAAACCTTAGAACGACCAGTTTCTACTAGGCTTGCGTCCTACAGTCAGCATTGCTCTGATATCACTTGTAACACCCGGTTTCAAGGACAAAGCCGAATGCACACCATATGTGAGCCCTGGAAGTCAAATCTCACATATAGCTACAAATGAAGGGGCAGTATCAATTCGTAATGCTTAATGTATAGCGAACTTAGCAAAAGAGATAACCTTAGAAAGAAATCAACGGATAGACAACTCTGATCTCCGGGTGTAGACTTCACTCCACTGGATCCAACTGACTGGTTGATCACAAGCCTAACTCCTTCAGACTCTAGCAAACTGATATCCAGCCTGAGGTGTGGGGGAAATTGCAAGAGTGAGTCCATGTCGAACTCAGCAAATATGGCAACAAGGTAGTGTATTCCATAACCACATGATCAAGTATGATTGAATAATAAATAACTTAAACATTAAACACAAATGATTATCTTAACAAGTAAAAGTCATCATCCCTTATGTAAGGATTCCAAGGCCGCTCGTATCCGTGAGCACGGCTATTATAACAGTTTTACACTCTGCAGAGGTTGTACACTTTCACTGTGAGTCATGATTTCCAAATGTATGGGTTTGCAAGGTCCAAACACCAGAAATCATATAAAGCTACTTAGAAGTTCGTCTAACCGGGAAGGGCCGCAGGGTCATCGGATATAGGAACCCCCCTTCCAATAAAAGGCCGCTTTCATAGCAAGGCACAACAGGACAGAGGCTGTCCTATACCCAACTCGCAGTATCCTCTAAGCCTGCTAGAAAAGGTCTCCCAAGCAACTAGAGCCAGAGCCATATAGCCCTCACAGTTGTACGTTAAATCCTGGATGATCACTTACAAGACAAGTCCTTATGTTGCTAAAAAGTCATCTTATTTATGTTTATAGCATATTCATTAATCAAGTTTCAAGATCATGGTTACAGAAAGAAAACCCAAGCTATACTTGCCTTAAACACCGATCCTTCGGTAAGCTTTAATCTTCAATGTTTTCTTCTTCTTCTTCTTCTTCTTGATCTCCAACTTCTTATAGATCACCAACGCAAAACTCACCGACTGGACAAGACCGAAAAGCACCACACAAGCATCCGAACAAGCATGCATAGCAAACATACTAGATTAGAACAATACACCAATCAATGAAAAGATTCGAAATCTAATCTACGCATTGCTACGATCACACACACGCGAAAGGCACACTAATCGGAGCTACGGTAAAACAGAAACATCTATCGAAGGATTTACGTTGAAAAGAAAACTATATGCTTTATCTATTTTAATGATCATAAAACATGTATAAGATATCTCAGGGGAATATCTAAAATTGAGTTAAGCCATTTTATACTTGAGTTATTAGATTTAGAAAACTAAGATAAATTAATCATATCTTAATTATAAATATCTTGATATCATTTATGCAAATTAAATTGAAATATAATAACAAATGAGAGTATATATATTCAAAGTATATATGTCACATTTAAACTTGGCAAATTACAATTTAAAGACATACATGTTTATGTCACTAATTAATCATCTTTTATTAATCAACATATATAGAACATGTGAGAGCAACTAATAGAACAATTATATTATGTCTCATAATTGATCTAAGCAAGTCATAATTAAAAAGGCATTAATGTTGGCATACGTCATATTTTATAATTATAAAAGATTATATATATACTTTTTAGTCATTTAAACATCTATAAATTAAAAACATAAATCATGTGAGGGCATCTGTTCATACTTAACACATATGCAACATTCAACTAATTATAATCTAAGACTATACTGAAGTTACTGATTAATCAAATTAATAGGTTATGTATAATCACCGAGATATAAAACCTATATTGTTTCTAGTTATAAAACTAATTATAAGCATGTTAATCAATTTAATATTTACCTATATATGAAAAATCATGTGACATGATAAACACTATTACTAACGCGTAGATCTTGACGCTATGAATTTAACGCAACTTGAATGGAATAAAACGGATCTAAGACGCAGAAGATATGATTTAAACAAGATTTCTTTTAGTCGAATATTAGATTAAATCTAATCACGAATTTTAAAAGTTAAAAACATACTGAACAGTAGTATGAACATGTAGATTATGAAATTATGAACCTAACATAATTTGAACGGATCAAATCAGAGTTAAAACGGAAAAGTTATGGCCAAAACAAAATCAGTGGTAAATCTGTAAATAAGTGAAAACGTATTTTGTATCTAAACCGACGAAACTACACTTTCCAAATAGTAAAACAGATTCTAAAAAAGTGCTATGGGCTGCGGGTTTAAAAATAGAAAACTGGAGGGGCTCTTTTAGAACAAACCAGCGACAGCGGCGACGGCGACGGTAACGGCGACGGCGACGGCGACGGCGACGGCAACGACAACTACGACGGCGAGAGAAAGAGGAGGAAAAATATAATTTACTACACGAGGGATTTTCCAAACTAGGGGCTCCCCTTACGGTAGTTTTGGTGTGCTTTGCCCAAGGGGTTGGTTGATGTATATAGGAAGAAAAACTCCCCACATCCACGTCAACTAGCAATATAGTACTAATTGATGTTGCACCCTCCACCTTTACTTATAGGCCTAATTAATTATTAAAGCACATTAGTAAATAAAGACATGGGCCTTTGGGCAAAAGAAAATCTGAGATATTTTATTATTTTCGGAATTAATTAATTTCATGGATAAAATAATTCTAGAAAAGTCCAGAATTGAATTTTAAGCCACGAAAAATACTCCGAATGCTCCGAAAATTCAGAGAAAATTCTAAGAGATATTTTGGAACATGATGAACCCAAATAAAGTATTTGGAGCTCATAAAAATATTGTTGGAAACTTGGAACATAAAGATTAAGGTGAAGGAGGTAGGAATTAAATTCTAGACAGAAGCTAGAAAATTCCTAGAGATAGATATTCGTCTACTAAACGTATAAAGAACACATATTTTGTACATAGAAACACGAGGTGCAACCGGCATGAATGCAACAAACACGTTTCTACCTTGTGATAAATTTTAAATTAATGAAAAAATTTATTTTCCTATGTTTTCATGTGCACAAAAATTTACAAATAAATCATTTTAGCTCTATTTCCAGAAATTCAAATTTTGGGGTGTTACATCTTGTAACTTGACTAATGTAATATGCAATAAATATTAAAATATGCTTTTTAGCAACATGGAACAAGGGGGCTAGAGCATTGGGGTATTTTATGGTGCTCTAGATTTCTCTCCCTAAGGACTTATCTGTAATTGATCATCCGGGACTTACAGTACAACTATGAGGGCTATATAGCTCTGGCTTTAGCTCACTATGAGGACATTTTCTTGCTTATTAGAGGTTACCTTTATTGGCATAATAATGGCTTGCCGAATCGGGTATAGGATAGCCTCTATCCCCTTGTGTATAGGCTGCGTGTCATTGTGCCATCGGGAAGGGGGTTCCTATATCTGTTTGCCGAGTGAATCTAATGGCCCTAACTTGTTAGACGAACCTTTGAAAGGCTTCATAGTGAATCCTGCCGACCTTCCTTGGTAGTGGGTCAAGAGGTTAGCCGCCTCGGGCGAAAGGGTAAATCACGACTCACAGTGAAAGTGTACAACCTCTGCAGAGTGTAAAACTGGTATATCAGCCGTGCTCACGCTCACGAGCGGCCTTGGAACCCTTAATAGATAATCACTAATGGTTAATGATGACAAACACTGATGATACTGATGATAAAGATGCTCACTAATGATTATTGTTTATGCTATTCATTATTCATGTTTACCTGATCATGTGTTTATATGGGCTTGAGATAAACTTGTTGCTACTCCTTTGCTAAAATTGTGACTCACTAAAAGCTGACCGCTGTAAACCAGTGTCATCCTTTTGAGCCTCATGAACCCCATGTTATATTTGTTGAGTACGACATGTACTTACGCTTGCTTTATTTTTCACATATTTGGATAAAAATCTCGGATGGGTACCAGATTGCTAGTTTGGAGGAATTATGCTTGTGATCAACCAGTCAGTTGTCCCTGTGAATTTGGTGTCTTCGCCTAAAGATCGGAGTTGTCTTTCCGCTGTCTACACTCTGAGGTTATATTCTTTATACTAATACGTTATGTATTTAAGCATTGTCTATTGATATTACCCTTATTTGTAGCTATATGTGAGATTTGACTTTCTGAGCTCACATATGGTGTGTTTCTGGTTTTGTCCTTAAAACCGTGTGCTACACAAGTGGAGAGGATAGTGCAGACTACAAGTTGCTATATCTTCCTATTCTTTGAGATTTCTTAGCTGCAAATAGTCATTATAAGGCTTAAACATGAATATCCTCTTGAGGTTAGCACGTACATCTATCCATCCCAGATCTCCCGTCAAGCTCAAAACCAGTCTTAAGCAATGTGGTGTAGGTTTAAAGTGACTGTTTAGGCTATCATTGTACTTAAGAGTGTAGTCTATGACCTAAAATCCTTATGTAGCAATCAATAAGGCTAATCATTGCAAATAAAAACTTAGATTCACGATATCGTAATATATAGACCGAAAATATATCGATCAATAATTTGTAAGTTCACCACAATTAATAGACACTATAAAGTATCTGGTGTGCCTATTGTGGTAGAAAAGGAACAAAGAGGAAAAAATATAATTTAATATAAGTACTATGTATCATCCAGAGACATTAAACAATAACTAATTCCTATATCTCTTATCTCTTATAAGATTCTAGCCCGTGCGAGAGCATAGATTGATGGACTAGTGATTTATAATTTAGAATAGAGAGAGTAGTATTTTATGGTTCAAACTACTATCCGCTTCTTCCGGTTCTGATAAGAGAAATGATACGGTAAGAATCCTCATCTTTTTTTTTATGCCTCAACTCTTCGAGTACAAGTTGCAGTATCTGAACTCACGCACCAACACACGTCACCACACGCACACAAACCCACACATACCCTAGTACGCAAGATAGACCTACACCCAGACGAAGAGGTTGCACGTGGTTGAGAGATATCCGAAATCTTCTAGGCTTCGCACGTCCACTTTAACCGTTGTGGCGCATCCACGTATGAGACTGTAGATACATAGGACGTGCAAATTTATTATCGGGGAAAAACATCATTGAGACACGCGAGTGTCGATCCAGGGATCAAACTCACGCCCGGCCGCTGGCACACCTGGCGAGCGAGCCAACCGAGCTATGCTCGGTCCTCAGAATCGTCATCTTTGGCGGCTTCAGATTAAAAAATATATATATATGCTTGGGATTCTGAAACGGTCACGTGAATCCGACAGCATTTGTTGGACGGAGGCGACCCAATGTGCTAGCCACGTCGCTAGTCTTGGAAAATGTGCTAACCACAAGTTGTGCGATGCCAATTGAGCATAAACTATGACGTTGCACGGAGCCGGGCTCTATAGGGTTGTTTTTTTTTTTACCTGTAGGCTTTTTTATGCAGTTCATTCATGATCGGCTGGTGTGTGTCTTCTGTTTAGAGGTCCGAGAAAGGTCAGTTTTGTGAACGTCTTTTAACTTCCTCAATTTTTTTGTCTCATCTCAACTATAAAATTTGTTTTTGGAGCCCCTCAACTTTCAAAACCGTTTAAACTCACCTTAGAAAGTTTTAGATGCAGTTTTTCTGACGTGGCCCCATTTCCACCATTTTCAATATGATGCCAGGTTAGCTATGTGGGGGTAAATCAGACTACACTAACAGTTAAGAGGTAAATCAAACTATAATTTATTTTTAAAAAGTTAACAAAAACTCAGAAAGAATAACTTTTACAAAAATGTTATCCAAATATTTTTAAAAGAAAAATAGAATTAAAAATCCAAAAATCTGGTTTCATCTTATAAAAAACATAGAAAATTTGTTTTAGCTGAAACAATTATGAATTTTGTAAAGCCAAGCTCTATCTTATGGTGCCTGGCTCTAAATTGTTTAAACTTTGATGGACTCATATCGGTGTTTATATGCTAGTAAAAGCTCTCATTGTCTATTATAATTAAATATATTAGCTCCAAAAATATGAAACTAGTTTCATATATTTTCTAAAATCGTACTCTATCTTATGGTGCCTAAATTAGAATTAATTGAATCTTATATAAACTTTTTTCGTGTTTATTTGCTAGTAGATGCCCTCGTTATCTATTATAATTAGTCTATGTTTATGATCAAGTGACTTTGATGGTAAGACGAATGTCATGTAAACACATCATACTTAATAATTTTTTTATAATAGTATGAATATAAGTGTCGCTCAACCATGTTCACATCAGTTGATCTTATCTAAAAAATAATCATGTCCCGTGTCTATCATTTAGATTTTTCTACCACACTACCCTTCATAATTTGTGGTCTTGTGGAAGTTGGAGATGGTCGGATCCGGCCTCGGTGCAGTCGTCGGAAGCTTTGCGTGGCTACTGCTCTGCTTGACGGAGGCTGGCGGAGGTGGTGTGTGAATGGCTGAAGGCTAATGGGCTGATGGCGAGGATTGCGGCTAGCCGGCGCCGGAGGGGGCGGATGAGCTTGAATCGACTTTTAGACGAAGAAGGGAGCTAGGAGACGTGAGGTGGTTAGCGTCGAGTACAACCGCGCCACTACGGGAATCAGTGGCTTTGAGCTACTATGTATTTAAATCAAGTTACTGTAATAAATTAGTGGCTTTGAACTACGGGAATCAGTCGAGTACAACCGCGCCACCACGGCGAGGTTTGAACTACTTATATTTAAATCAAGTTACTGTAATAAATTATACTTCCCCACTCTAATTTGTAAACCACTTCTATATTATAACCCTATGTATCAATGTGTTGTACTCTATCCCAGACTACGATAAATGGTGTCATCCAGGTCCTTCTGGACCCTCAACAGGATGTTGGCCATCACAATTGAGCTCTTATAAATTGGCTGGTTTTGTCATGGGAGATTTCTGGGATTTGGTCCGAAACATCTGAATTTCTGCAAAATTCACCTATTTCAGTGAGGGCTAAAACAACATCGCATCAGTCAAAAAGTTGAACAAAATTTGAACTTTTAGTCTAGTGTCTAAAGTTCAAACAAACTCGCAAGTTCTTCTTTCACCGTAGAAGTGCAAACTTCTCCTAATCATTAGTTTCCTCTTTAATTATGCCGGCCTCTTGATTGAATTTTGGCAAAAATTCAGCTAATTATTAGCTAAACCTGAATATTTTCACTGGTCAACAGAATGAATGCAGGTCCAAAAATTGCAAGATTCACCTAATTCTGTTGAGTCCAAAATTTTTGTACAATTTAAATCGCATACCTGGTTCCAAGCATCAAATGCGTATTCCCCATTTCCCCACAACCTTCCCTGTACCAACCCTCCACCCAACTCAACATCACAATGCGATGCAACACACTCGGTACACCCTACACCTTTAGCTTATCACATCGCAAGGATGCAAGAAAAGGCTTAAAGATCGCATGCATGCATGCTCCGCAGCCATGCCCAAGCCAAGATCCTTGCTTCTCCACATTCTCCTGATCGGCAGCAGCATCGCCAACGCCGCCGCCGATGATGCCCGTTGCAGGAGCCCACCACGCCGTCGTCGTTCCAGGGAGAATGGCAGCTCCTCCATGCGAGCATCGGCGTCTCGGCGATGCACATGCAGCTGCTGCCGGGGGACTTAGTCCTGATGTTGGACCGCACCGACACGGCCCCCTCCAACATCTCGCTCGCCGCGCTGGCGCCGTGCGCGGCCACCGCCGACGGCGCCGACTGCACGGCGCACTTGGTGCTCCTGGACCTCCGCTCCAACGTGCTGCACCCGTACCCGCTGGCCACCAACCCGTGGTGCTCCTCGGGGTCGCTGCTCCCCAACGGCACGCTCCTCCAGACCGGCGGCTTCTCCAACGGCGACCGCGTCGCGCGGCTCTTCTCCCCGGCCACGGGCTGGGTCGAGCTCCCGTCGTTCCTCGCCGCGCGGCGGTGGTACGCCACCGACATGATCCTCCCCGACGGGCGCGTGCTCATCCTCGGCGGGCGGCGGCAGTCCAACCTCGAGTACTTCCCGCACGCCGATGACGTGGCGCCGGCGCCGGCGCTGACGTTCTTTCCGTTTATGGACGAGACGACGGAGCCCGACGCCGAGAACAACCTGTACCCTTTCGGCCGTTCCTCCACCTCCTCCCTGACGGCACTGTCTTTGTCTTTGCCAATGACCGTGCCGTCGACTTCGACCCATATAACCGTGTGCTCCGCTCCGATGGCTCCCAGCCGTCCCATGCGGCGTGCCGAGGAACTACCCGTCATCTGGCTCATCCGGCTTTGCCCAGACGCGCATATGAGTTTCCTAGTTTGGCCGTACGATATCTTAGAACAAATGGACGAAAACATAAAAAGTGTTACCTTCTGAATCAAAGGCCTGAACAGAAACGGTGCTCCACGTTCACATGTGAGGCATCACGTATAAAACGGTAGAGATGCACGCCTTCCAGTTCCTCCCAGCTGGCAAAACTGGCTCTAATTACCTTCTTAGTTTAGTTTGTGCAACGGCCCTATCAACCTGAAGGGAATCGGATCCTTCAGATGGCAATAGGGCATCTCTAGTTAGTTGTACTCCTACAGCATTTTGCTCTGCATTGCACGGGCATTGGAGTCTCTCGACCACTCGATCTGAGACGAGATGAGAGTGATAAGCTGACGTGCCGCTGGTGACAGGAGTGAGAACATCGCATGGCCCAGGCTGCTACGGATCGGAGTACTGCTTGACGGTGTGCATGTCAAGCCTCGCCTCCTTGTTCTCGGTGTCCCTACCGGGGGCCCTGGCTCGGCCAGAATCCGGCTTCGGCTTCGGCTTCGGTTTCGGTTTCGGGGTCACCTACGGAGTCGTCGCCTCGTCGGACGCCAAAGTTTTCCTCAAGCAGATTGAAACCGAGTGGGCCCTTTATTGGTTGGCAGTAGCAATCATTCAACTACTCTACTGTTATTGGTTGTCGTTTGTGATGTGTGCTGGTATCAACGCGTCCCCGTGACGTGGTGCGGTCGGCACACAGTTCAAATTCATGCGGACTTTTATTTTCACCGGCAAGTTTCGTACGTTTACGCATGCACGTAGTATTAAATATAGACTAAAAATAATTAATTTTATAGATTAAGACTAATTTACGAGACAAATTTATTACGCCTAATTAGTCTAAGATTTGACAATGTTGTGCTATAGTAAACATGTGCGAATGACAGATTAATTATGTTTAATAAATTCGTCTAGTGGATTACTGAGGATTAATTAGGCGAGGCACATTTTTAATCACCTCAACTTCTTTTGCGTTTGCCTTTTTTTGAATCGTTCAGAGGGAGTAGTAGACCAGGTACGTTAATTATATCTAGCACAACATATGCAGTTTTATTTTCCTTGCTTTGTTTGTTATCTCACAGGGATCAACCTAATATGATCAATCCTTTTTGTTAATGCTCTAACCAATTATTTTATAAAGGAGATGTGTATTGCCCCAGTTCCATATATCTAAAAAAGAAATATGCAGTTTTTTTTGTAACCGAGCTGAGGAATATTCATATGGTGATATGATTTGGCCCTCTGGTGGAGGCAATACACTTGTGTGGCCATTCCTGCCAAGTTCACTTTGTTTCCCCCTTCTTTTCTGCACTAACGCTCTCTTCATTTTATGTTTCTTAATATTTTTATTGTATTATACTGCAGGGCACATCATTTTCAGTAAGACAAACATATATCGAGCACAGGCAGATGTCAAAATCTTTAGTTTTGTAGAAAGATGAGTTAATATTTTAGGAAACTTTGTATTATGAGATATGTTGTATCATTAATAATCGACAACTGTTTGGATTGGTAAATGCTTTGGCATCCCATTGTGAAGTATCTTTCCTTTTGATCAATCCAGTTATGCAAGAGAAGTGAAATCGGTGTGTTTTCAAGTGAATGTTATCAATTATCAATAACTGAGTGAGACTCGATGGAGGAGCAAAGTGGCTGCGGCTGGCGCTTGTTATATTTGGCGAGGCAAAGTAATGCATTAGTTTCAGTGGGACAATTGTTCTTTCTGGCAGGATGGACTTACTATATATTGATCAATGTTTGGTCCTATTCCTGGCGTGTTATTTATTTGATCAAAGCTGGTGGTGTTTTCAACCTCGACATAGATTGTCGGTAGGATTTCTTTGATTGCGCTAATCTGTTGAAACGGAAGTACGAAACCAATGTATGATGTTATTTTACATTAGCTTAACCCAGCCAAATATATAATTTCATAAATATTTTCGGTTCCCGTCGTATCACGGAAAGGTCTATATAGTAGAGTTTGTGAGCCTACGATGCCGTGCTCTTAGTAACTGTTAATTTCATAAACTTTGCTTTTTTGGATTAAATGTTAGTTTAATGTCTTACTGTATTATTATCTTAACGTGCGATCCGTGCACTACGGGAATCAGTGGCTTTGCCGAGTGCCAGGGGCACTCGGCAAAGCCCAATTTGCACTCGGCAAAGGCTTTGCCGAGTGCAGCACTCGGCAAAGAACCCGTCGGCAAAGGCGTCTTTGCTGAGTGTCTTTTGTCGGGCACTCGGCAAAGCCTTTGCCGAGTGCCGACACTCGGCAAAGTTGAAAACCGAAAAAAACCCGAAAAAAATGGGAATTTTTACCCAAAAAAAATGGAATTTTTTTTTATCGATGGAGGCCCCCACCGGCCAGCGCCCACCAATCTCCGACATTTTTCGCGTGAATTTCATGGCTATGCGGCCGACGCGGTTCGAACCCGAGACCTCCCGCTATGCACGTACATCCTCTACCACTACACCACACTCTCACTTGTGTCTGGATTCCGTTTTAGTTCCCAATATATTATACTAAACCGAGTGTAAATTGCATGTTTGAGGCCCTACACGAATTCAAATAAAAAAGTTGTAAACTACAAAGTTTCATAACTTTTCGAGATCTACACTTTTAGTTTAGTAAGTTTTTCCATCCGAGGTCGTTTACAAATTTTGAATTTTAAAATTTTGAAATTCAAACACAGTTTTGCATGACAAGATGTTTTCAAATCAAAAAGTTGTCAACTACAATGTTTCATAACTTTTCGAGATCTACAGAGTTTATTTTGGTTGTTTTTTCATCCGAGGTCGTTTGAAAAGTTCGAATTTTAAAATTTTGAAATTCAAACGCAGTTTTGCATGACAAGATGTTTTCAAATCAAAAAGTTGCCAACTACAATGTTTCATAACTTTTCGATATCTACAGAGTTTATTTTGGTTGTTTTTTCATCCGAGGTCGTTTGAAAAGTTCGAATTTTAAATTTTTGAAATTCAAACACAATTTTGCATGACAAGATGATTTCAAATCAAAAAGTTGCCAACTACAATGTTTCATAACTTTTTGAGATCTACAGAGTTTATTTTGGTTGTTTTTCCATCCGAGGTAGTTTGAAAAGTTCGAATTTTAAAATTTTGAAATTCAAACACAGTTTTGCATGACAAGATGATTTCAAATCAAAAAGTTGTCAATTACAAAGTTTCATAACTTTTCGAGATCTACAAAGTTTATTTTGGTTGTTTGTTCATCTGTTCATCCGACATGGTCGTTCTAACATTGTTCACAAATCTTATATATCTCTCTTGTAGTTTCATAAACTACAAGAGAGATATGTTAGATTTGTGAACAAATTTACTTTCACTTTGTCATATGAAGAAAAGACCAAAACAAAAATTGTACATCTTGATGAGTTACACAACTTTGTAGTTGAAAACTTTTTCATTTGAATTAATTTACTGCTTCAAAATATGCTTTGAAATTTTCTTTGCCGAGTGTCAAAAAAAATAACACTCGGCAAAGAAGCTCTTTGCCGAGTGTCAAAAAAAACACTCGGCAAAGAGCCTCTTTGCCGAGTGTTAAAAAAAACACTCGGCAACGAGCCTATTTGCCGAGTGTCAAAAAAACACTCGGCAAAGAGCCTCTTTACCGAGTGTCAAAAAAAAACACTCGGCAAAGAGCCTATTTGCCGAGTGTCAAAAAAAAACACTCGGCAAAGGCGTCTTTGCCGAGTGCCCGAAAAACAACACTCGGCAAACCACCTGGCACTCGGCAAAGAGCCGGTCTCCGGTAGCGCCGTGGCTGGCCATGAATCGGGTGAGCTGTGGCTGGGGTGGCGATGCTTGGCTGCTTCAGTTGGGGAACGAAGGCGACTTTATTGCTGGGCAGGGCCACCTATTCAACTAAGCTGGTAGTGGCAGACAGATTTTTTTACTCTGAACAGCTTCAAATATAAAACTTATCGACTACAAAGTTATAGATTGCAATAATTTATAGTTATAAATTTTATCTTTGTTTGACATCATAAAAGTTATGAATTGTTTTAAAGACAACCGTTATTAATCAGGCCTGCACCGATGCCTCTGTTAATTGATTTGCAGGGACAACACTCCTCTAAGATGTCCACTTCTAAAATAGCTAATTATAGAAACATCGCCAACAGTATAATTAGAGAGACGATCATACAGATGCCTGGACCTGGATGCCTTTACAAATTGGATTATCTGGCAGTGCGAATTGAAAAGACGGTGTTAGAGCTTCAACTACTGTGCGATCGCTAGTTTAATCTACCCATGCCTTGCGCGACTCTGAGGGCAATAATAAAGAAAAAAAGATTCCCCCATGCCAGTTCATCTCTCTTCATGCCATGCCGGTTGCCGAAGTACAACAAAGCTAGTCTTTTTTGGAGGAATCTTAGCTAAATCAGTAAATTTGCCTAGTCTTTTTGGGCAATCTCTTGGAAATGCTCTTAGAGACAGCTATACGTATAGAATTGTTTCTAAAAAAATAGTTGTGGTACAGTAAAATTTATATTTTTTTAATAAGTTAGATGAAGACAAACATTATATCAATATATATAACTCGAAGAGATCTACAACTTGGTGGTTGGCAAATTTTTTTATTTGAAATCATTTAAATATCACAAATTCTATTTAAAGTTATCAAATTTTGAATTCAATTTTTTTGAATTTTCAAACGACCTCGGACGGAGAAATGACCAAAACCGAATTATAGATCCCAAAAAGATCTAAAACATTACAGTTGAGAACTATTTTATTTGACATAATCTGTGGTCCCAAAATTTAGTTTGAAGTCCTCACATATTAAAATTCAAAATTTTCAAATGATCTTGGACGGAGAAACGACAAAAACCAAACTTATACATCTGAGCTATACAAACTGCTCACCTTATAATGATTATATTTATTAATAGAGACAATCACCTTATAATGGTTGTCTTTGTTAGTCAATTAATAAAGGCGGATGTCCCGCTTTAATTGCTCACCTCCATAAATTATGAACAAACAGAGATGGGAATTTGTTTGGAGCCTGTCTCGTTATTTTCGGAGGCAGTGCTAGGAAAATGATACTGTGAGAATCCTCATATCTTTGGTGGCATCAATTGCTCGCGATTCAGAAACGGTCACAGCGATCTGACTCAGCGTTTGTTGGATGAAAGCGACCCCAATGTGCAAGCCCTTTAGCCTAGTTGCTAGTCTTGGTCGATGTATGTGTAAATATATACTGATGTTTGGGTAGTTTATACAACGTCAGACAGAACGCTAAGGAAACAAGCATATAGAAAACTTATAGGGTCGTCATCTAACGGTGGAAGGCAGTAGCAAGTGGATGCCAATTTATTCAACCTAGCTACAACCGGCTAGCTATGCATATACATCAGGCCGGGAGTTATTGTTGCCGCCTCAACATCTAGCTAGCTTTTTGTATATATAGCATTGACCGCTGTGTGCAATCAGTGGTGTTTGGTCTTTTGCTAGATTAGTTTGTATGCTCTCGTCTCGTCTAGCAGGCGGCTATCATATATTCAGATTGATGGCTAAACTATTGTTCGTAGGTCACTGCAAACAAATCATGGATTCTCGAAGGAACCCGCACTTAACCATTGCTGGTTTGGGTTGCCTCTCAGTTTAATGCCCAGCTTTCTACACGACCAAGAATTATTTATATTAAATTATATGTTTTATCTTTGTTTATTTTCTACAATATAGTATTTTGATCATTAGATTGTGGAACCCATTTGTCTTGTATCTCAGAAAATAGTATTTTGTGCATTGAAGCCACTGTCTGCTTCTTCCTGTTTTGGATAAAAAAGGATACCATTAGAATCCTCCTCATCTTTGGTTGCCTCAGTTGTGGGATTCCGGAATGGTGATGTCGATCTGACTCAGCGTTTGTTGGGTGAAGGCGACCCCAATGTACTAGCCACGTTGCTAGTCTTGGTCAATGTATTTGTAAATACTACCTCTGTCCTTAAGAGAATGCAATTCTGGTTACAATCTCAATTAAACAATTCAAAGTTTGTACAAATATATAGGTAAAGATATTAATGTTTTTGACACCAAATAAATATAATATGAAAATATATCTTATGACAAATCTAATGACACTTATTTGATGTCATAATTATTTTTATATTTTTATATATATCTGGTCAAATTTGACGTACCAAAACATGAAACTATGCTAGAATTATATTTTTTTCTGGGATGGAAAGAGTACTATATACTGATATTTTTCTGTTATATTAAATTTATACAACGTCGGGTAGAACGCTAAGCAAACAAATATATAAGAGCAGGTACAATAGCTCATGTCAACTTGGCTAATAACCAAGGTAACTAAGCAAAGTCTGAGGTGAAAGAGAGAGAACGAGGTGGTCGACGCATGCATCGTCTGGCAACTCACAAAATTATGTGGGGCCTGCTCGTCCTACTCTCAAAATCGCAGGCTTGCAATGAGAAGAGAGGGAGAGGGAGAGAGAGGAGATAGGATGGGTGGCAGATCCCACGTAATTACAAAATAGTTTTGGAATTTGTGAAGAACCTTCATTACTGTATGGTTTGTTTATAAAAAAATAGTCTACACATGATATGGATTCTGTATAAGACATGTTTATTGGACTTGCTGTAATACTTATTAGAGCAAGGCTAATAATACAGCCGGCTGCTGGCTGTAAAGTTCTTTGCAGCCTTCTATCAGCCCACACATATAGTAGTTAGCTTTTTACTATTAATATATGGTCCACCTATCTCTCTTATAAAGTTTCTTAGTTCTTATGTCTAAGCTGGCTGTATACCCGCTTCCTCTCTCTCTCCTCCACCTCTGTTATTATACTTGCTCTTAGAGTCGTCATCCAACGGTGGAAGGCAGTAGCAAGTTGTTGCCAATTAATTGAACCTAGCTACTACCTGTTAATTATGCATATACGTTGAGGAGTTGTTGCCGCCTCGCCATCTTGCTCGCTTTTCGAATACAGCATTGACCGCTGCGTGCAAGCAGAGCCCTTTGGTCATTTGCTAGATTAGTTTGTATGCTTGTTAGTCTAGCAGCCGGCTATATCATATTCACATATTGATGGCTAAATTATTGTTCGCAGGTCACTGGAAACAATCATGGATTTTCGAAGAAACCCACGCTCTTACCATTGCTGGTTTTGGTTGCCTCTCAGTTTAATGGCCGGCCTTCTACAATACCAGTTGCAAGGTTGGAGAAGGCCGGATCCGGCCTCGGTGCAGCCATCGTCGGCAGCTTGGCGTGGCTACTGCTCTGCTCGACGGAGGCTGGCAGAGGTGGTCTGTGAAGGGCTGAAGGCTGATGTTCTAGCTGATGGCGAGGATTGCGGATGTGCTGGAATCAACTTAAACGAACAAGGGAACTAGGAGACGTGAGGTGGTTAGCGGCGACTAGAACTGCCGTGAGGCCGTGACTGGCCGTGAATAAGTGACAGACAGAATATTTTTGTGGCCGGGGTAAAAAATATCCACCTCTGCTAACTAGAGGACTTGTTTCCTAAAATTCTGTTTGTTTTTCTGAAAAAAAGTATTTTGTGCATTGAACCCACTATTTTGTGCAATCTGACTCAGCGTTTGCTGGACGAAAGTGACCCCAATGTGGTAGCCATTTAACCAAGTTGCTAGTCTTGGTCAATGTATTTGTAAATGTATACTGATGTTTGGCTACTTTGTATAACGTCAGGCAGAACGCTAATAAAGAACACAAGCATACAAAACTTATAGGGTCGTCATCTAAGGGCCTGTTTGGTTCACCCCTGACTAAACTTTAGTCACTTTTAGTGGTTTTTAGTCACCAACTAATTGCTAAAAGTGACTAAAATGTACATGGGACAACTGCTTTAGTGGGTAGAACCAAACAGGGATCACTAAACTTTAGAGGGGCCACTAAACTTTAGTGGGTGGAACCAAGCTGGGCGTAACTGTGGAAGGCGGTAGCAATAGCAAGTGGATGCCACTTAATTCAACCGGCTATGCATGCATGTCAGGGAGTAGTTGCCGCCTCACCATCAAGCTAGCTTTTCGTATACAGCAAGCATTGACCGCTGTGTGCAATCAGAGCTCTTTGCTCATTTGCTTGCTATATTAGTTTATTTGTACGCTCCTCTCGTCTATCATATTCGGATATATATTGATGGCTAATGTATTCTTGAAGAACTAAACCCACTCTCTTACCATTGCGTGCTGGTTTGGGTTGCCTCTCAGTTTAAAATGGCATCTCCGTTCTGTTTGTAATCTGTCTATATCTATATTCTACAGTTTAATTCTATATTTCTATATATTTTTATCTATGTCTATATATCTTATATTATAATCGTAAACCCCACTAAAAGTCGGGCCGGGAGTTGTTGCCGCCTCATCATCTAGCTCGCTTTGTTGTATATACAGCATTATATTGACCACCGTGTGCAATCAGAGGTCTTTGGTCATTTGTTAGATTAGTTTGTACGCTCGTCTAGCAGGCGGCTATATTATATTCATCAGATTGATGGCTAAAAATTAGAATTGTTTTTTTCTGACGAATCATAAAAATTAGGATTGTTCGGAGGTCACTGCAAACAATCATGGATTATTCGAGAAATAAACCCACGCTCTAATCATTGCGTGCTGGTTTTGGGTTACCTCTCAGTTTGATAATAATAATACTCCGGAGCAACCGTGTGCTGTAGGCCCTAATCCGAGAACTCCGGTGAGCTCTCTTTGTCCGGCCATGGCGCCGCCGCCATTCACCTCGCCGCCAGCCACCTACACCTGCTCAATCCGATCTCAGCCGCCCAAATCTATTCCAGCGGCCCAAGATCAAGGATACCCCTTCGCTGGCGTTTTTGCAAAAATGCCCTTACAATTAATCGGATCTTAACCCACAGTCCATAGCGTCTTTCCAGATTTCGTTTTCTTCTTTTGAAAGCGTACTTTGTTTCGGTTAGCTTTAAAATACATTTTCACTTATTCACAGTTTTGTAACTAATCTTGTTTTAGCCATAAAATCTACGTTTTAACTCCAATTTGATCCGTTCAACTTGCGTTAGGGTCGTAATTCCATAATCTACATGTTCATACTACTGTTAAGTAGGTTTTCAACTTTTGAAATTTGAGGTTAGATTTAATCTATTATTTTACTAAACGAAAACTTGTTTAGTCCATAACTTCTTCGTTTTAGCTCCAATTTTTATGATCTTCGTGTCTGTGTGTTCATAGTGAGACATAGATTCATTTTATAAACTTTTCATCTTGATTTTATGATGTTTGGTGTACTGTTCTAATCTATAGCTTTTGTTTGCTATGCATGATTGCTTTTGTATGCTTGTACGTTGCTGTGATTATCGAGTATAGACGGTGAGCAATTCGTGGGAGACCAAGAGTACTACTTTGACGAGCAGGAACAGTAGGAGTACTTTGTTCAAGGCAAGTATAGCATGGGATCATCCTTGTTTCCTATTCATTTTATTATATTAAATTCATGTTGCATGTGTCGCCTTGATAGGGATTCCCTAGAATTGAACTTATACCTTGTCACCTACGGGATATGCATTGGGTAGCTTTGCTAGTGCTCAACTAAACCATGATCTTGTAACTTGACTAATGGTATATGCAATAAACATTAAAATATGACTTTTTAGCAACTTGGAAATAGGGGGCTGCAGTGTTTAGCTACTTTCTAAATGCTTCAGATTCCTCTCCCTAAGGACTTATTTGTAAGTGATCATCCGGGACTTACAGTACAGCTATGAGGGCTACATGGCTCTGGCTTTAGCTCAGTATGAGGACCTTTTCTAGCTTGTTAGTGGTTACCTTTATTGGTGCTAGAATGGCTTGACGAATCAGGTATAGTGCGGCCTCTGTCCCCTTGAGTATAGGCTGCGCGTCATTGTGCCATCGGGAAGGGGGGCTCTACATTTGTTTGCCGAATGAATCTAATGGCCCTAACTTGTTAGATGAACCTTTGAAAGGCTTCATAGTGACCCCTGCCTGCTCACTTTGGAAGTGTTTTGGGAGTTGCAAACCCGGGCATATGAGTATCACGACTCACAGTGAAAGTGTACAACCTCTGCAGAGTGTAAAACTGGTATATCAGCCGTGCTCACGGTCATGAACGGCCTTGGAACATTTACGGAATAGATGAACACTAAGAATTGTCTGTTTATGCTATTCATTATCCATGTTTACATTGATCATGTGTTTTGCATTGGGAATTGAAACAACTTGTTGCTACTCTTATGCTAAAATCGTGACAACTAAAAGCTGAATGCTGTTAAACCTGTGTCAAGCCTTTTGAGCCTCATGAACCCCATGTTACACTTGTTGAGTACGACATGTACTTACGCTTGTTTATGTTCATTATTTGGCTAAAAATCCCGGATGGGTAACATATGGCTATGGTAATGACGATTTTTCTTAGGACTACTCGACTTGTGGTCAACTAGTCGACGTCCCTGTGACATGGAGCTTGCGCGATAGGTCTTTTCTTTATACTTCCGCTATATCTTTGTTAAGACTCTGTATTATTATTCGTGATGTAATAAACACTTGTGATGATACTATTTATAATTTGTCGGCTTATGTGTGTGACTGACCTCTGGGCGTACATAAGATTTTGCATCCCATTTTATCCTTAAAATTGGGTGTGACAGATTGGTATCAGAGCTGTGTTGACTGTAGGACGCAAGCCTAGTTAGCAATGGTCATTTTAGCTTCTTATGCTTCACTCACTTCATGCTTTTCCATCTCACCCTTGTTATCTGCTAAAGTTTTATGCTTCTTTTGCCTTACTCTATTATGAAAATTATTGCTTCTAATCTAACTAAATCTAATTCTGTAGATGCCTCGTGCTAGTAAGACTACCCGCATCAGCACTAAAGGTTACTACCAGCCTCATGGTTTGTCCATGGAGACTGAGGAGGAGGAACCCCAGGAACAAGAATTTGATACGCCAACACCTGTACCTACACCTGAGCCAGTCCAAGAAGAACCCGAAGAGGTAGACGTCATCTTACTGTCCGACGATGATGATGAGGAAGACGCCGTTGAAGAGGATGAGCCGATCCTGCCCCTAGGATGGACGACAAAGGTCTGGTATAAGCCGGTTTGTGAATCCTCCATTTCGCACCATCGACTCATGGGGATTCTTTAGATCTACTATGAAGATTGGGACGTAGCTGTGGAGTACGTCTGCAATGAACATACGCACCCTCTAGAGGACACCTATTGGAAGACTAGGGTGTGCATCTCCATCAAGGATGAACAGAAAGGCGCATATCAGCTGGATTCAAACTATGTGCATCATGCTCATGGTACCACCATGGAGGATAGCATAGAAGATGCAGCCGCTGCAGCATCCATGGGTCTCCGTGGTCGACGATTTGAGCATATGAAGGATAACCAATATCAATTCCTCCCTCGCCAACACCCTGAGTTGGAGTGGGCAATGATAGACCCTCAGGGCACAGAGCCAACTACCCAAGTGATGGTACACTTTGGCTATGAGTTCGTAGCGAAGATTCATCGACTGGAGGATCAGTTGAAGGCACAACAGGAAACCATTAAGAGGCACCAACAGGTGATAGATGAGAAAATGGTGTGCCTCAACCTGCCAAAGATGTACGAGGAGCTTCCCCATAAACCTCTCCCATAGATGTTGGAGTCCCTTTTATGTAATAAAACGATAGTAGAACGAGTCAAGTTGAGTCTAGTCGAGTCTATTAGTGCGGTGTGAACTTTGGTGTGCCTAGTTGATTTGTTATTATGATTATGTGTGAGTTGGATTTTTATAATGAGTGCTCGAACTTTGTGGGCCTGTCCGCAAGTTTCATAGATAAGAATATTAAAGTTTGGGTCAATAAATAAATAGTTGGGTTTGGTACATCTTGTTCTCTTGGATCCGTTTTTCGGAGCAGTCTGCACTTATCTTAATGCCAATTAAAATCTACTTGACTAAAAATTATGAAATTATTATGGGAATAACTAGACCTAAGTATCTTTCCAATGCCTCTAGAAGCACCCTCATATCTGATCTGGTTTGTGAGATATCGTTGTTTCAAGATAAAGTTTCTGCACAGTCTGGAATATGGAAACAGTTTCGGTCGTATCCTATTTTTTGAGTAACCTAACGACAGAATCGGAGAATACGGTCTGAATAAAAGTTGTATATAATTTCTTAAGATTTCCAACCCTATAAAGTAAGCCTCTTTTGGATATCTGGAACTTGACATATGACTATTTTACCGAGCTGCTGATGTTGGAACTTGTCCAGAAAAATTTCAGAATGTATTCTAACTTGGAAATCTCTAAAATTTAAATATTTGTGTTGGATGGCAGATGTCTGGAAGAGGAAGAGGCCGAGGTCGTGGAGGTGTTCCCCCACATCCACCACCACCACCGCCACCGACTATTGAGCAACTCTTGGCAGTGCAGACACAACTTATGCAAGCTCTGGTGCAGAATCAGCAGAACCAAAAGATTGGTGGGGCACCGCGTGATAAGTGTGGTGAATTCTTGAAGGACCGTCTCCCGGTGTTCTCTCATGCCACTGATCCACTAGAAGTGGATGATTGGCTTTGTGCAGTGGAGAAGCAACTCAACATAGCGTAGTGCAATGACCAGCAGAAGGTGTTGTACGTGTCAGGACAACTGCAGGGAGAGGCTCAAGATTGGTGGGAGGCATTCAAGTATGGATGTCCCGCCAATGCTCCTCCTGTCACCTGGCAGGAGTTTAGAGAGAATTTCTGGTCCTACCACACACCTGAAGCATTTTTAGAGCTCAAGCAGGAGGAATTTAGAGCTCTGAACCAGGGATCCATGTCCGTTGCTTAGTATCGTGACAAGTTTGCTCAGTTGTCACGTTATGCTCCGAATGAGGTGGCTGATGATGCTAATAAGCAACGCTGCTTTCTCAAGAGTCTGTATGATGGTCTGCAGCTCTAGCTTATGTCCAATACATATCTCAACTTTCAGACGCTGGTGAATTGCGCCATTGTTATTGACAATAAGCGCAAAGAGATGGAGGCCAAGAAGAGGAGGCTTTAGGGACAGGCCTCTAGGAGCAATAATCGTCCGCATACCAATCCTCAGCAAGGCTTCTAGCAGAGGTTTCAGGGACCACCTAATCAGTGGAATCGTGGTCAGTATCCTCAGCGCAATCAGACCCAGCAATGTTCACCATACCAGCAACAGAATGACAATCAACGTCCTCAGCAGCAGAGTGGTCAACAGACACCACGACAGGGAGCGCCTAACAATACTCCTATGAAGACTAGTGCTCCTAGTAATCCCAACAAGTGTTTTCGCTGTGGTAAAGAGGGTCACTTGTCTTATAATTGCCCTGAGAAGCCAAACCAGCAAACCCCCCAAACGCAAAATAGTTATCAGAAGCCATCACCCAACATAGGAAAGGTGAATCATGTGTCTACAGAGACGGCGCTTGCGGAACCAGAAGTCATGCTCGGTACGTTTGATGTCAACTCTACTCCCGCCACAGTTCTTTTTTATTCTAGAGCTTCGCATTCATTCATATCACAAGCATTTGTTACAAATCATAGCATACCATTATGTGCCATGCAAAATCCCATATTAGTAAACTCACCGGGAGGTAGTATGCAAGCTTCATACCGTTGCCTTCCGACTAGTCTAATCTTAAGGGGGGTAGAGTTCAAAGTGAGCCCCATTGTGTTGAGAACATCTGGCATTGATGTGATTCTGGGTATGGATTGGATGATGCAACAGCAAGCAGTGATTCAGTGTAAGGAGAAGGTACTTGTTGTGACCGCATCGAATGGGGAAAGAATCAGTGTTGATGTTGTAGTACAAGCACAGCCGACAGCCATGGTGAACCAGCTTGATGATCGTGTCAACACGGAGGACCCAGTAGTGGATGAGTTTCCAGATGTCTCCACCACTGAGCCACCGGGATTGACAAGAAGCTACTGATTCAACGCCACTGGTGGCCCTAATTTGAAGGGCATGCATGGAGAAGACCATGGATGCGGGCATGTGGACCTTTTGTGCTTGGCACCCTGGTATAGTACACTGCGTGAGCATGTGGTGCTGGCCCACATGAGCGTTAACGTCTACAGCTGGCGGGGCAGGATGCAAGACGGGGGTGGTGGCGCTTACCATGCGTAGCCCAACAAAAGGGAGGCAGTTGACACATGCACGTGCTTGTAGCAGCGGCGCCGGGTGCGGGAGGGGAAGGTGGCCCATGGCATCCACACAACAGTTACCGTGGCACGCGTCTCCCAAGAGGTCTCGCTGTCCAAGGAGTTTTGTTCTGGTGGAGGAAACGAGTGCTGCGCAGTGGAGGTTTGGCGATAACAACATGGTCCAATGTGGAAATGAGTCGAAGGGAAGAGAGTGTCAAGGGCAGAATGGTCCTTTGACTGGGCATGCATGGCGTGTCATGGAAAAAATAATGTTTTCGCAACGTGTTTGTGACTAATTCAATGAGTACAGTGCATTGTGCACAAATCCACTCTTTGTTAGTGTCCTGTGGACAAAAATCCCTTATTATACTGTCAACAGATGAAGCACATGAATCAAGCAAACAAGAACCGAATATAGAAGGGGACAACATACAATTTTTGTATAACTATCAACAGATGAAGTATAAGCTAAGGGGTGTTGGGTGCACTGCTAGAGCTAGTCTGCAGGCCCTTCCGAGGCAACCATAGGACCACCTGCATTGCTATAGCTGGACAAGTAGCAAACAAGGCAACCAAACAGACCGGGAGGGTACCAGGATGGATATATACTCCCTGCCTCCTAAATCAGACCATTCTAAGTTTGACTAAATTTATAGAGAAGAACACTAACATTTACAATACCAAGTTAACATCATTAGGTAAATTACAAAATGCAGTTTCATAATCCGCCTCTTTGATACTGTAGATGTTAATACTCTTCACTATAAACTTTGTTAAATTAGGATAGTTTGACTAATCAGGATAACCTTAGGTCAATTAATATTTCAGGATGGAGAGAGTATACTACTCCATTAAAGATGCATACATTTTAGAAATTGTTTTTTTCTTTGTGAATCACAATACAAACACACTAGGAAACTTCAAAGAACACACACACACACACAAGGTAGAGGAGAAGATTTATATATATCAACAGATAAATCAAGGAAACCTGAAGGGAACAGAGATGGGGACAACTTACAATTTTTGTATAACTGCGAACCATGATGAGGGGTATCATCGCCGAACAAATATGGAAAAATTAATGTTGGGTTTCAATCACAACGGATGGGCACAGTCAATGCAACTCTGCAAATACGAATGACATATTCATCAGTAGTTGGTTCAATGCGACCTCTAGGGAGGGTCATTCTATTTCATTATTTGAAATAAAAGAAAAGAAACAGATCGAGCAGAAGTGCTGAATTAATGTTGGGTGCTTACAGTTACAGAGCAAGACGATCGACGAGTTCGCTCGCTGGCAGCTGCCTCTGATCAGAGCTGAGGTGCGCCCGGAGAAGAGAGCCGATGGATTGATCTGCACGCAGCAGTGATGTGTGTGACATGAATGAATGAAAGCGATATTGTGGGTGTACCAGACGCGAAGAAGCAGCTATCGGAGGCCTGCCTGCTATATACACACAGACACAGCCTACGATGGAGGGGAGAGGCCGCTTGTATTGTATCGTATCTAGCTGGAAGCAAGCAAGGAATACATTTTCCGATGGGTCAGGAGAGCCGGGATGGCGCTAGCTGCGCCCAGGAAGGAATGTATCCTGAGTGCTTTTGCTTTAGGCCGCGCCGTTAGAAGTTCGCGGAAGCATGTTGCTTTAAGGCCGCGCAGGGATGCATCCTGATCTCATCTGTGGGCTTTTGCTTTTGGCCACTGGAAACGGCAAAGCATATGTTGCAGCGACAAGCAAGGAATATATACAAGCTGGTCATGTCATCTGCTTTTCCTATACCCGTACGGTACGACGAGCGTACGTGTTTCCATTCCCATCATGTTCCTGTGCAGTGCAAACTGTATAGCGCAGACACACTGCTACCTGTACGTTTGCTTTTTCTGTCTGGTGTAGGAGTACAACTAACTGAAGATGCCCTGAGAAACACAACAAGTACGCAAAGCCGTTAGGAAAAAAAAAAGAAAGGATGGCCAAGTATAAGATTCCCTTGATGAGGCTGATAGGGCCGTTGCACAAATTAAACAAAGGTAAGCAAAGCCAGAGTAGCCAGTTGCTAGCTGGTGGGAGGAATTCGAAGGCGTGCATCTGTCCACAACCAAAATTGTCCATTTTTGTGAAGTTGTCAAAATGTGCAATGGACCTCACCATTGCTTTCCTCTTGTCGAGATGGTCAAAAGAAACTTATATGGAACGTCCAATACGGAGTCCTTGAGAAGACTCTAGTGTCTGAATCCTCGGGAAGATACTCTCTACCGTCGAAAGTTCCGACACATGTCGGAAGTGCCGACAGCCATCAGAAATTCCGAGAAACCTGAGAAAGCCTGCTCGGGTGTTCAGGGTCATCCCCACGTTGGGAATTCCGACAGGCATTGGAAGTTCCGACGTTCGGAAGTTTCGACAGGCGTCAAAACTTTGAACTGACCTAATAAAATACCCTATTTGGATATGGCCTTTTGGATTCTAATCCAAACTCTTCCAGACTCATGGGAAACTTGGAAAAAACATGTTGGAAGGTTTCCCACAGGGATAAGACCTCCCCTCTCTATATATATTAGAGGATCATGGCCGATTGAGTACATCCAACAACCAATCGATTTTTTTACATCTATTACTCCTTTCACCCTAATCTCTTCCAACCCATGCTGCTATTCGTCGCTTGACCCGACGATCAATGGCGCCCTAGCCTCGCCGGCTGACCTAGGGCAACCTGGCGACGTCCTTACCCTGATGGAGTCCCTCCCGGGCGAGAGCTTCAACTTGTTCCTTTGCTAATTTGCCTAGAAACTTGTCGTTCTTCATCACGCAAGTCTGATTGGCTATCCTTTGGTGGTTTGCTCATAAACTTCACTATTCTTCGCCATAAAAGAGTGTTGGTTATCCTTTGCTGGTTTGCTTGTATACTCGCCGCTCCTCACAATGTAAGTATGATCCTCACTGCATTCCTTGGTCTGTGGCGACCCGGACGATCTAGCCCTAGCTAGTGTGTGATCCGTTTCTGCGTCCATAGCATCTTTTACCTTTCGGATGCGTGATGTGTCACATCTGATCGTGTTGCATGTTTTCCTTTGACCGACAAGGTAAATTTTTTATTTTTATCCATTTGTTCTCAAAATTATTTTTCATGTTTTCATTCGAGTTTGACGTAAGCCCTAGCATAGAAAGCCATTTTTTTGCCTTCTAAGATTATTTTTTTTGCTATTTTTTTTATCCAGATTTGCATTTTTTGAAAAAAAAAACGGATTTGTAGGGACGCATCTATATCCAGTCGCCCCTAAAAATGACCAGTTGCCCCTACAAAACGATTTGTAGGGGCGGCTGGCGAACTACCCCTACAAATCGGCGGTTTGTAGAGTCGGGGCCGTAGGGGTGGCTGGCCAAACCGCTGCACAAATAGTGTGGAGCTGCCCCTACAAAGTCTTTCTTTAGTAGTGCATCTAGCTCTGGCGAGAGTGTTGCCTGGACTAATTACCATGATTAGTTGATTCACTTTTTTTTGGATGATGGATTAGTTGATTCACTAGTTCCTATTTTTCCTCTTTAATATAACCATTCAGGTGGACGCCATATTATCGACCTCCGTGTGAAATGAGTTATAAACATATCAACAAAATAGAAGTATTTCCTCAATCCTGTATAAACATTATATAAGTCATTTTGTTTTTTTTTTCTCGTATAAGCATTCTAAGTTGGGGCCTCAAACCATCGGGCGGACGGTTTCCGGGTTTGGGCCTCAAAACCGGGGCGGAGGTTCCGAGGAGGAACGGGGTGGCACGTGGCGGAATTACAGAGGTTACGTCGAGGCGAAGCAAATCTGTGCAAGAAGCGAGGTTGTCTGATCGATAGAAATCGGGTTGTACCATAATTTCGCCCTAAAATATCTAGGGGCACAAGTGAAATTGTGTAATAAGCTTATAAATAAGATGGGATTGCCGCCACTCAGTGTCACCTGACTTTTTCATTTCCTCAGTGTAGTCCCCCTCCTAGAGTTTGTTCTTGAGGTCCACAAATTCGAAATTTGTGTAAGCAGAGATTTTGAGTTGGGAACGGAGGCCCGAATCCTCCACTTGTCCTCCGAAATTCATCACTTGTGCCTGTGATTTTCATTTTGTTGCGTTGTTCGTTTTTCTCAATTTTCGTTCTTGGCTACGATCTGAATTTCTCAGAGTTTGGGTCGATCCCAGGCGATGATTTCATGAGGATAGATTCGTAGCAAGTTGAATTCCATCTTTGTAAATTTTTGGAACGAATGATAGAGATTTGGGTCGTTTTTCTTTTGATTTTCTGGTCGCTCTTTCTCCCTGTTCGTGCCTAGCAGAGGCACTGCTTTTCCTGTTCGTCTTTTGCGTGTGGGGAGACGAGCAACTGAGCACCAGCACCGTGCTCACCCGGCCCGAGCCGGTGCTCGCCCAGAGAGACCGAAGGCCTGCGCCAAGCAGCAGGAGCCGCGTGCTCCCAGAGCCCGAGCGGCGCTCGCCCAGGTGGCCATCCTCTCGTCGCGGTCTCCTCCCTGTCTCTACTTCCTTCGGTGCTTGCTCTCTGTCCGGCGGCGAGTAGCACGAGTAGCGCAGCATCTGGCCGGCGGCGAGCAGACCCACCGCTAGTTGTTCCTCTCTCCATCTCCGCTCGGTACGTGCAACCCAGTGCCGTGCGGTAGCTGTTTCCCTCCGTTCGTGCGGTTTTTCTCTCGGTTCTGTTCGGCTGTCGGTGCACACCGCCTCCTGATCGTGCGGTGCACCGCTCGGCAGTGTCTAGTGCCCTTCGGTGGTGTCCGGTGCCTGTCAAAAGTGCCGGCCCAATTTCCAGTCTGGCAGGTTCGAATTTCCAGCCCTGTTTTTTTTTTTGTTTCATCCGTGGTTTGGGCGTTTGTGCTCGGATTTAAGTTCCATCTTTTGCGTTGGTTTTCCATCGATTCAAGGAACTTATCTAAGTATTCTCGTCACCAGTTGGCATGGATATTTTAGATTTTGGAACTTCTTTTGGTTTGCTTGTTTGGCGGTGATTTCGGGGACAGCGGTCAAATATTTCGAGAGAAATTTTACGGCTCCCATTCACCCCCCCTCTGGTCACCGTTCTGGGTCCTTTATATTGCTACTAATTTAAATATCTGAAAAATAAAAGGAGCCTCGTTAGGAAGCTGCATTCTCATGGCACTGGCAGCATATATATGAACATTTAGTTGGCAACCTACGTACATTTTCAGGCTCACAATGAATCCGCAAGACGGAATAAGCTGTATCATAACATTTGTTTTGTAACATGACGACTCACAACTTAATTATATGTACAAGGCTCTGTATTCTCAGGTGGTAACCTGCATCCACAGTAACACAGATTCGAATAAAAAAACTAATTCACATCACATCGCATTCTAGTCACCATGAATTTATTTGCAGTGTCCAACATCTGACTGCCTCACGACGACCCGCAGCGTAGTAATCGGCTCCATTGCTTCTTCTTCGGCCGAAGCGATGATAGCTCCAGCCTCCAAGGCTGCTTTTTGTCCATGCGGCACTCCACCTGCAGGCGAGGTCTTTTATGCATTCTATAATCGATAGTGCTAGAGACGTATGTAGTAATAATAATAGTCTTGGAGTGGCATGCATACTTTATTGTTACTCCCTCTGTTGTTCCACTATGAATTCCCTTCAAACTTGCTCCACTTTGTCCAATAACACCTCCTCTGTTTCATCCCCTGAAACGGACCGTCTAGTCAAGTAACCAGATATTCCAATAGCAAGAAAGGTGCTCAGTATATGCAACATATAAAGCAGCAGTGTTGTGTTAATTTACCTGAAGCGTCGGCAGAGGGGCTGATGTTTGTCTTGAAGCTGAAAGGATCTCTCGTGTACTTCACGTACCACTTCCTTCGAATGTTGTTGCCGTTATCATGTGCATATGCGTTGACCTGCTTGATATGGCTAAACTTGAACCACTCAGGGCTAGATTTCCCTTTACCTATGGAAGCAAGCAGCGGGACGTCGCACTCTACATGCAAATCCCTTGGGTTTACGTCCTTCAAGTATCACCTATGAAGTCCACCAGTGTGAGTCTATGAAGTGCAGGCAAACCCTCTAGCACCTTCAACTCTGGGCATCTTAAGATCACGAGGTTCTGCAAATTTGGCAGGTTACTGATCCTCTCTAGTCCATGACATCTACTCACCACAATTGTCAAACCAGAACCAAAGTTCTCCACAGCGCTTGGGTGCTCATGATGGTGTGGTAGTAAGAACTCTGGCCCAACACGCTTGATGGCTGGGGCACTACTAATCTGTAGGAACTCCAAGCTGGGGAGCTGGAACAAGCTGTCAGGTAGCTCTGTGCAATAAGGCAAGTCTTGCATGAATAGAATCCTCAAGCATCCAAGGGACACAATTGCTGTCGACGTCATCCACTTCGGAAGTCGTTGACTAAAGTACCCATCGATTTCAAGATGTTCTAAGCAAGGCGGAGGGCAGAGCTCATCAAACACCTTCTCGATGTGTTGCTGCTCTTCCTGTTTCACCAACCGGTGAGCACCTCCACTACTACTAGTGCACTGTAAGTACAGATAGCTGAGGCACACCTTTTCACCAAGCCTGGCTTTTATAGCAAATGAGGAAGAAGATACATTCTCCAGGCCATGTATACGAAGACGCATGAGCTGGTTAAGAGGTCCTAATTCTTCCAAACTACACCAATCACCCTCCACATGGGCTGGAAACCCCCTCAATACCCTTAAATTAGTTAGGCCACTGAAACCCCTGGGTATATTGTTTATACCTGAGCCAATAAGGCTTAGATACCTCAGCTGACGTAACTTTCCAATGCCCACAGGAAGCTTCGTCAGACTTCCACAGTTAGAAAGGTCAATGCACTGAAAGAATTGCATCATGTCTATTTTTTCTGGCAGCCTAGATGTGTTAGTGGCATCTAGGCACAAATACCTCAAGTGTTTGAGTTGGACCAAAGATTCAGACAATGCATCAAAATTTCCATCTTCTATATGTAGGGTCCGCAAACAAGGAAAAGATGACAGTGAATCACCTGGGTTGATCTTTGTTTCCCCAACTAATATAAGTGTTCGCAGTGATATATGTGCCTGTAGAGAACTCCACTCTAGCTCATTTGACTCTGATTCTTTGGATTTTAGTGATAACCGAATAACATTTTGTGGGTTAATGTTATTGGTATGGCCAGCCTCAGTTTTGTGAGCTATCAATGCTTCATCTCTAGTCAAATACTGAGCGAACGAGCGAACAACATCATGCATATTGCAAACTACCTGGTCTATGTACCGTTGATCAGGCTCTAGAAGGTTCCTAGCTATTAACTGGTCATAGTACTCTTTTCCTAACACTTCCAAATCCTGTGAGTTTCCATGAACAAATCCTTCACTAATCCACATGGCAACAATACGGTCATACCAGAACACCATGTTCTTTGGGAGGAGGGCGTACTGCAGAAAGCAAGACTTCAACTCAGGGTTCAGATCTTGATAGCTCAGGTATACTGCATAGTTTAGCTCTTCAGGCATTTGAGATACTGACCATGTAGAATCATTAAGGACCTTTGTCCAATCGCTTCGCCTTGTCCTTTTCTGGCGGAGGAGGCCTCCTATTACTTTCACTGCGAGAGGCAAACCATCACATTGTGCTATAATCGACATTCCAATGTCCTTCAGTGTATCAACCTTTTGTTCATCATTATTTTCATTTCCGACCACCTGCAAGCAGCTAATTAAGCCAGTTAATTATGTGGAATATGGAGATATATATACATTTCGTCCTAATCGGAGGCAAAATCGAGTGCTCGTAAATGATTCTGTGTGCAGAGGCAAAATCACGTACGACATTCTAAGCATATGTAGCACTTATAGCACTACGGTGCAACTAGGAGACGTCTGTGCACAAAAGTAGTTCTCTCAGCAGTCACTCTATAATTACCAGCTCTTTATTTTATAGTCACTGTATTATGTACCATAGTCACTCCAGTATTTATTGTAGCTTTTAATAATTATAATTTTATTTTACTAAAATGGAATGAACTGTCCTCTAAGCCCTGCACTGTGACACTAAAGATATTGAATTTTCTATATCAAAAAATTTTGCAGTAATATTATTTTGTATAAATATAGAATAATTAAAATTAAATTACTAGCATTGATATGATATAATATTTTTTTATCAAAATTTATAAACTTATTTAAATTAAAGGGTGTACCCAGTGCAGAGATAAATGTAATTAACAAAAAATTGTTAGTATAATTATTTATTTGTGGTTTGTTAAGGAAGATTTTTAGCTCTTGATTAATTATTAAATAAAGAGTAAATTTCACTAGTGGTCCTCGAGCTTGTCCTAAGTTCTCATCCAGGTTCTAGTACTTTTAAATTGCACACTCAACTCCCTAAATTTGTCATGAGTTCTAATCCCGGTCCTAGTATATGCAAATTACACATTTAGCTCTCTAAACTTGTTCTGAATTCTCGTCTCGGTCTTGGTACTTGCAAATTTCACACTCAAGGTTCCTAAAATTGTATTATTATACCATTATGGTCCATTCACCCTATAACATTGTCCCCACCTCAGTCACACCACACATGCTTGCCTTACTACCCTCCACTTGCCTTACCGGGGGGGTGTGGGCCAACACAGATGGCAGTATGTGCAAACGTCACATGTAACTATTTAAAATGTTTTTATTATATTTCTTTCAACGATTTCAAAGACCAAGGTGAGCATCACCGTCCAGTTTCACTGCGAAATCGCAAAACTGACGGTGATGGCGGTTTCTAAACTGATGGGGATAATGTTTCTGTAGTAGTGTCTTCAAAGTAGTTTGTAGCCTAGATTCATAATATTAGTGCTAAAATAAATAACCATCTAGGTTAATTTGCATATCCGTGTGCATAAGAAACCTAATAAAAACTACTGAAAATGCATAGATGTTATAAATTATAAATATTACATAGGGGCACTTTGTTCTTGAGCCAATTTAAGCTCAGTCAGTAATAACAAATGGTGATGATAACGATTATAATTGTTAGAACATTCTGGATGGCCAAAGAATTCCTTGCATGAATATATTTGTTTCCATAAATAAACTACCCTCAACTAACGTTTACAATTAAATGGAAGTTACAACAAATCTTAAAGATTTTGTAGATAACTTACTAGCCCAAATGTGCATCGGGCAGTAGTGTCATGCTAAACAAATTTGTTTCTGAAGAAAAGCTACCACAATAGAAGGTGAAGCTTAGGGGCACGGCATGTACAGACTGACTAGCTAGATAGACTATGAAGCAAATGTACAAGACTACCAACTATCTAGATAGATTGTGAAGCAAATGTGCACACATGAATACATAACATATTAAATCCTTAAATTAACTTATACGAACCTGCTTTTTGAGCAAAGACCAGGCATCTTCTTGCTCTAGTTTGTCGACATGGTGGTAGGGAACCTCTGCCATCATGCCTCGAGCAACTTCATCTTGTCTCGTTGTAATGAGAACACGGCTTCCTCGAGCAAGTGATTTTATCAATGGAGGCTTGAGCACCTTCTCCCATGCACGGTGGTCCCAAACATCATCCATCACCAATAAGGTCTTGCACCCCTCCAGGGCTTCCTTAAGGGTGCGCTCTAGTGCAGCCTTTGTGTTTCTAGCTGCTTGATGATCTCCTTGTGCTTCAGTGATAGCTCTCTCTAGTAGACCACTGTCGCTAAATTCTTGATTGACGCTCAACCATAGTCTCTTTTCGAACTCTAATTTGATGATGTCATGGTTGAAGATCTTCTTGGCAAGGGTGGTTTTGCCAATCCCTCCAACTCCCACAATAGCATAAACCATAACTTTTTTGTGTTCATGTATGTTTTTCTCCTTCTTTGTGAGTAAATTCACTAGATTTCTTGTGTCCTCCTCAATCTTGTCACCAACCACACCTAGCTCATCCTCCCCCGTCGTCTCACGCCTAGCGCGAAGGGAGGATTCTACCTTTTTCTTGTCGTCCTCATAAGAAGCAAGGTTGATGAAGTTGAAGGTTTTGCTACGCTTCTCAATGTCATCTAGCCTCTCATTGAGATTCTTTATGCGATTACCAATGTCATGAGCATGGAGAGGATTTCTCAAACAAAAGAGCAAGGGATTGAAGCAGCCCATATCCTTGGATGGACCCTGTTCCATGGCCTTGAGCTGGCACAAATCAAGAATGTTGGTTGCATCATACATGGCATTCCTAAGCTCTCTAACCCATGATTGCACACTCTCGTCGCTGATGTTCCTCTTGTCAGCATCGGCGATGAACCTCTTAAGGTCCCCGAGCTTGATGCCCATCTTTTTTATCTCATCAGGAACACCTAAGAGTAGATGCACCTCTTCTTTAGCCATCTCCGACAGCATGTGTTGTAGGTAGGATGCTAAAGCGTCCAATACCACCGCCATTGCTGCTTCGGTGTCTACAGAGTCAAAATTAGATAAAAATATCACGTGATTTGTTTCAAGCAAAGGTAATATTTATGGTAAAGGAACCTAGGTCCCTGTAACCATAACACTAATTATTGAAAAGTAGGCCCCTGCAACAATAGATATATAGGTAGATCTACAATGAGAAACACAGCTATAGAAAAAGATTACAGGGGCGCCCCGCAGACGGATGAAACCCTAGCAGCGCACCTGGCGGACGCCCTCAACCCGCCGCCGCCGACCGCCCCACACCGGTGGCCCCGGCCTTCACCCCCCTCCTCCTCCCCGCTCCCCTCCCCTCCCTACAGCCTCCCATCCCGCACATCCAACCCTCCCACAGCCTTCGGCGTCGTGGGATGCGCCTCCACCAGGGAGCCGCTGCTGGAGCTCGCCCGGCCGTGCGCCGTGGCTGAGCCCGCCCCCGCCAGATCCGGCGCTGGGGCGCCGTCACTGACGCCGACGCCGGGAGCCGCAGTCATGGCCGCCTTCGACACCACCCACGCCGGATCTGGAGTTGGGGCGCCGTCGCGAGCTCAATCAGCACCCGCGCCGCCGCCAACGCCGGGTGCCACCGCCGTGGCTGCCACCGAGTTCGCCACTGCTGATCTGGCACGGGGGTGCTGCTGCGACCTCCCTCAATGCCCACGATGCCATCGACGGCGGACGCCACCGTGCACACCCCCACAGGGCCCAAATCCATCGTCGACCTGCCGGTGCCGGCCACGGACGCAAGGATGGAGGACGAGTCGTTGGTCATCGTTGAGGACATCCTGGAAGTCGAGGATGAGGAGGAGGATGCCACATGCTCGGGCAGGTCATCGTCGTCCTCCCTCTCCGTGCATGTCGCCCCCTTTTTCCCCAACCGTCGGTCGGCTAGCAGCTCCGACGACGAACTTGCTTCTTCTGCCATGTGCTTGTCATACCTGGATGCCGCTCGCAAGGCTCTTCGGGCCACGTCTCCAGCTGGGGCTCCGGGCGCAGCACATAGCACAGCCGCCGTGGAGGAAACCCGTCCGGCGCCTGCAAGGGGGAAGCGGCTTCATCGGCGCAGGACTAGTGCGTCCGACGGACTCCGCCGCGGGACTTCACCATTGCACGCTGCGCGGGTACTCATGCAGCGTGGCCTAGGTCTGCTGCCGGTGGCAAGAGTGCCGGTGCACCGGCGCCTCGGACCGCGACGTACGGCGTCAGTGCCTGCGACATCCCGGCAGCCCCATCGAGGGCCCAACATCGACGCTGATGGATTCCAGATTGTCAAGAGTCGTTGTCACCGGGGATGTTCGGGGAGAATGGCACCCAAACGACGCCACCGTCACGTCCCACTGGAGCTTGTAGGTCTCTGCTTCAATTGCCTCGCGCACGACCACATCGCCGCTCAGTGTCGCTCCCCGTCCCGTTGCCTCCACTGCTGGGGTACCGGGCATCGGGCCAGTGCGTGGGAGCGTGGTCGTTGGCTAGAGTGCAAGCAAGGCCCTTTGCCGGCTCGCAAGCCTTCGCCCTCGGAGGCTGGAATCAGCAGGGGAAAGGCGCATGACTTTGCTGGTCCTAGGTGGCCCAGCTTGTCGCCGGGATGTCGCGCCGCGACAAACCTGGCGCCAGCACCGTCATCGCACGGTTGTGTGCAGCAGTGACCGCCATCGTCGCCGCAACAGCTCCACAACAGCAGGTTGCCACTATCACCACCCCTAGGCGACACTGATAGCCATCCCAAGGTCCAGGTCTTCGTCGTCCCAAGGAACGTGGAGCTCGCCGTGTCTGGTGCGGACCTCTCCCTTGTTCTCGTTGCACTAGCCAGTGGAAATCAGCCAGCTGTCACGCCCGCAGAGTTCTTGGCGCACCTTTCCTCGAAGTTCCATGTGTCTGAGGGGGCGGCTAAGGCCTGTGCTTGGCTCGGGAGCCCTTCTGCATGCGAGCATCTGCATGACGGCCACTCTAGCTCGTCGTGCGATAGAGCTGGACTTGAGGACGGGGCAGACTTGATGTTATGGAGTCGGCCGAGGCAGCTGCCAACGGCAGTAGACACAATGTTGGTTCCAATGCTGGTTTAAGCGGCAATCCAAGGTCCGCCCCCCAACCGTCGCTCCGCTTCGGAACCAGGCCATGTTGCGGTGACGACCACGGACTTGGTCGACAACCCTCCTGGCGACGTCCAGCCGACATTCGACAACGAGGACAGCAGCGTGCAGAACGTGCTTTCCACCCCTCCCCGACCGGCGCAGTCGAGGTCGATTGAAGAAGCGATTGAGTCGCGGATCTGCATCCCTCTACAGTCCCCCATCATCCGAGCCGGCCCCAAGCTCAGGAGGCCCAAGACGCCGAAGTCGGGGTTCACGATGAGGCGTAGCGAACGCATCGCTAGGAAACTGCGCGCAGCAAACTCCACGCTACAGGCGCAGAATGTTCTGAAGCAGAAGCTCGGTATCGCCGTCGGCTACAACGATGTGGACGATGGGATCGTCGAAAAGTTTCGGGCGACCTTTGCGGTCCCTTTGTCGGCCAACTAGTAGGAGGCATTGGAGGCGCTGTTTGGGGACGGATTCGATCTGGTGGCCATGAACCTGGATATGGTCGGGTTTGATGCCGAGGATATTTAGGCCTTTGTGCTTAGCTTATTTGTCGCAAAATGCAACGGTGTAAATCACAACCACGTGTGTTCGGTCGCTGGTCTCTGTAATCAGTGGATTACCATGGCCAGCTTAGATTTGTAACAAACTCTACTTCTGCTTAATGAGAAACATGCCACGGCATGATCTCGAAAAAAAAATAGATATATAGGTATTAGAATAATCACATTTAACGATAACTGAAGGGCCAGGCTGGGTACTTTTGGTACCAGACCTGGCACCTTGATTTGCATTAAGGTACCAATCTCAACCCGTCACCCGTGTGTGAGTATATTTGTGAGTGGAAGACGAATAACACCTCCAATAAAAATAAGAAAGAAAGAGGATGGAAAGAAAAAACAGAAAGAGCTGGGAGAGACTAGGCATATGCACCTTGATTTGCAGCGGCGAGAGAGAATGCTGTGTCCTTCAGTTCCTTGATCTGTTGTGGAGTGGAGCAAGCGGACTGGCCGGGCCAGGCTGGCGGTACATTTGTCACAGAGATGCCAAATTGTTAGATTTGTGGTTGATGTATAATAGTGTATATAAACGAGTACATAAGTTTGAAAGTAGATCTTGGACGCAGAGCTAGCTACGCATGAAAAATTGAATGCAGAGAAATATGGCGTCGAGGAAACGGACCTGTTGAGCGATGGCTGGAACTGGAAGTACGTTGGACCAAGTGCAGGCGTGGTTTGTGGAACGGCACCTGCTGCCTAGCAGTTGCAAAGGTTGGAGATTGGCCGGATCCGCGACTAGGCGTGGAACGGCACCTGCTGCCTAGGCGTGGTTTGCAGCCGGTAGAGAGAGGATAATATGTGTGCTTCAGTTCCTTGGTCTGTTGTAGAGTAACGCAAGAGGACTGGCCTGGCCGCGCTGGGGTTTACAGTCATCGATCACCATAGAGATGCCGAATTGTTAGATTTGTGGTTGGTGTATATATATAATAGTATATATAAACGAGTACACAAGTTTGTAGTAGATCTCGGACGCAGAGCTAGCTACGCATAAAAAAAAAATTGCAGAGAAATTCAACGTCAAGGAAACGAACCTGTTGAGCGATGCCTGGAAGCCTGGAACAGGAACGAATCCCGGCGTGGTTTGTGGCAACTGCTCTGCTTGACGGACGCTGGCGGAGGTGGTGGTGAATGGGCTGATGGCCAGGGTTGCTGCTAGCCGGCGCCGGAGGGGGCGGACAAGCTGAAATGGACTTAAGCGAAGAACAGAGGAGATGTGAGGTGGTTAGCGACGACTAGAACTGCGGTTGCTTCTCTCGGCAGCTTGAGATGAGGAACGAAGGCAACTTTATAGTTGGCCATGGTCGCCCAGTTAACTGAGCTTAGCTGGTAGTGGCAGGCAGAGTCTGAACATCTTCAAATACTTCAAATAAGTTATAGTCTTACAGATGGTATTATGGTCAATAATTTTGATATAAATTTATCTTCATGCAAATTCATATAAAAAAAATTATGAATTATTGTTTTGACCACACTTCTTTTCAGAAACGGGCTTGCCACCTCTGTTAATTGTTATGTCTGGATCCTAGTTTTCTCTTTAACCATTCGTATGAACGCCTTCTTTTATTTGTTCATGTTACTAAAAAAGAGTTTAGGTCCTAATAGTATTGCTTTCCACATGTTGATTAAGTTGAAACACAGCTTGCACGCCAACGCTCAATACGTTGAATTTATTATAACACAGGATTATATTTGTAGTAGTATTGTTTTATATAACGTAGAATGGTAAAAAATAAGTTACTAATATTGATATTACATAACTTTTTATTCGAAATGTATCAACTTATTCGGAATACCAAATTATGAAATCGATTATCATGGAGTGTTAATATAAATTAAAATTAATAATTGGTGATATTGCTATTGATTTGGTAGGTGAACATTTTTCCATGTTTCATAATCTATTAAAATAAATATTTATCCTATGTATACATGTGAAAGATAATATTATGCTTAATTTTAACTTCATGGTTGTTGAATGTTAAATTTTTTTTTTGTAATAGCATATATTAGTATTTAATGTAGATTTGAGAATTTTTATTTGTTTCTTTATAATAGCCGTGGTAGAAAAAATATAGAGGTGTTACATTATATGCTATTTCATAATAGCGTATATGGGTATGTTGAATGCAAACTTAGAGGTTACTTTGCATTATCCTTCATATTGATAGAGGTGGTTAATTTATAAAATTAGCAGGGAGTATTTTAAATTATCTTTCATAATGGCAGGTGTAGGTAATTTAGATACAATGTTAGAGAATTCTTTCGAATTGTCTTGATAATGACAAAGGTGGATAATTCAGATGTAATGTTAGGGGGTTATTTTGAATTATCTTTAACAATGACAAATGCGGTTTATTTAGATGCAAATTTAGGGTTTAGGTTGAATTATTTTTCAAAATAACAGAGGTGGGTAATTTATATACAAGTTTAGGGGGTTATTTTGAATTATCATTCATAATGGTATATGTGGATAATTTAGGTGCAAGATTCAAAGGTTACTTTATGTATTTTTCATAATAGCAAAGGTAGGTATTTTTTATAAATGATAACATTTCCAATGGCTATTATCAACGATGACGATTAAAGTTTATCAAATTAATGGTTAGATGTTTTTTATTATTGTGAGAGTTTCTAGGATCTATTTTTTGACTAGCACGTCAAGTGAGAATTAACGTGGTGCCTTTAATTACTTAATAGTAGAATTAGGTTTTGAGTTGGTTTTTGATAAATATTTTTTTTACCAAGAGACGTTTGAGGTCATAATAATAATAAATAAATTGGCTGTTACTCCTCAAAACTCTTCTTTCCATTGTCTTAAAAAAACAGATGAGAGACCCACACACACACACGGGAGACTCTCGCTCAGAATGCAATGCCGATGGGGTTGTTGGAGGGAGAAAGAAGGCACGCAACTTTTACTTTTGTAGAGAAAGCGCCACATGCAGATGGGATTAGTCGATTACCCTTTTCCTTCATAATTCTGGTAGTTTGATCATGCGCGTCCATGGCTAGGTGCCTAGGCCGGTGTGAAAGAGAATGATGCCGCCCATGCTGGCTTTAACTTTTCAGTACATTCACTTCCTTATATAACCAAAAGTATGGTCGGAGATTAGCTTTTAGATACTTTTTTGTAAGCGCGTGAAGCATGGCTGTTTGATTAGCATCAGCATGTTTACTACTAGTTCGTTGGGTCGTTGCTGGTAGGCGGTCGTTTGGAACAAATATATAGATCGTTTGGAAAACTTTGGCGTCCGACGAGGCGACGACTCCGAAGGTGACCCCGAAACCGAAACCGAAGCCGAAGCCGGATTCTGGTCGAGCCACCGAGGACAAGGAGGCGAGGCTTGACATGCACACCGTCAAGCAGTACTCCGATCCGTAGCAGCCTGGGCCATGCGATGTTCTCACTCCTGTCACCATCGGCACGTCAGCTTATCACTTTCATCTCGTCTCAGAGTAGTCGAGAGACTCCAATGCCCGTGCAATGCAGAGCAAAATGCTGTAGGAGTACAACTAACTAGAGATGCCCTATTGCCATCTGAAGGATCCGATTCCCTTCAGGTTGATAGGGCCGTTGCACAAATTAAACTAAGAAGGTAATTAGAGCCAGTTTTGCCAGCTGGGAGGAACCGGAAGGCGTGCATCTCTACCTTTTGATGCGTGATGCCTCACATGTGAACGTGGAGCACCGTTTCTGTTCAGGCCTTTGATTCAGAAGGTAACACTTTTTATGTTTTCGTCCATTTGTTCTAAGAAATCGTACGGCCAAACTAGGAAACTCATGTCGGTGGCGTACCACCGCCGCGCGGCGAGGAACGACGGGAGCTCGACCCAGCGCGTGGCCGGGGAGAAGAGCCGCGCGACAAGGTCGCCGTTGGAGAAGCCGCCGGTCTGGAGGAGCGTGCCGTTGGGGAGCAGCGCCCCCGAGGAGCACCACGGGTTGGTGGCCAGCGGGTACGGGTGCAGCACGTTGGAGCGGAGGTCCAGGAGCACCGAGTGAGCCGTGCGGTCGGCGCCGTCGGCGTTGGCCGCGCACGGCGCCAGCGCGGCCAGCGAGATGTTGGAGGGCCCCGTGTCGGTGCGGTCGAACATCAGGACGAAGTCCCCCGGCAGCAGCTGCATGTGCATCGCCGAGACGCCGATGCTCGCATGGAGGAGCTGCCATTCTCCCTGGAACGACGAGGACGGTGTGGTGGGCTCCTGCGACGGGGCATCATCGGCGCCGGCGGCATTGGCAATGCAGCTGGCGATTAGGAGGAGGTGGAGAAGCAAGGATCTTGGCTTGGGCATGGCTGCTGAGCATGCATCCATGCATGCGATCTTTAAGCCTTTTCATGCATCCTTGCGATGTTGATAAGCTAGGTGTAGGTGTAGGTTTGTAGCTAGCTTGTGTACAGAGTGTGTTGCGTTGCATTGTGATGGTACACGGAAGGTTGCATTGCATTGTGTTGGGTGGAGGGTTGGTTCAGGGAAAGGTTGGAGGGAGGAGGGAAATGGGGAATACGCATTTGATGCTTCGAACAGGGTTACACGATTCAAAGAGTCAGAAATTTCGGACCAGACTTCATTTAACCCGTCAAAATATTCATGTTTAGCTAGTATTTAGCTGAATTTTTGCCACAATTTGATCAAGAGGCACAGAGACGAAACAGATGATTATAGTTTGATAAGTTTGAACTTTTATAGTGAAGGAAGAAATTGTGAGTTTGTTTGAACTATATACTGGGCAAAATATAGCAATTTCTGAGCATTAACAATTGACGTAGGTGAACTTCGTAAAGATTGGGTTCAGTGCCTCAGTGACCGGTTTAGATTGGGACCTCAATTTGCACCGCCCCATCACAGCTCTAAACCAATCCACCATCACTGAGGCGGTGCGACCCTCATTGAGTGACCAGTTAGATTGGGACCTCAACTTGCACTGCCTCATCATAACTCTAGACTGATGCGCTACTCTGCAACTAGGCTCTAAACTCACAATGTACAACCACGTACTGTCGCTCCACAAGTGCCACTCATGTTCTATATACTTAGGGCCTGTTTGGTAGGGCTTCAAATTCTTCTAGAAACATTTCGGATCCAGATTCTCTTAGAAAACGTTTTGGACCATGAATCAAAGTCACCTTATCATTTGGATGGAAGAATCAAAATCATTGCAAAACCACATTTTCACGGTTTCTTGCTCCTAGGCACCCTTATATATCTACCTATGATGTGTGCCCATTGCTGTCACGCCCTTAAGATGACACGTATTTGGAGCTTCATGAGTAGATATATATAGGTAGGTCACTTGGATAGTTGGAAACTGATAGCAAGAAAGAATATGATTTACAAATATAAATGGTTTAGGGCATGTTTATAGTTTATACAAGTTATTTATAGTGCAATAGTTCAACTAGCATTTTGTATTAGATAATGATAGGACTAACGTCGCGTGCTCACACTCCGCCTCGCTCTTTGGTCCATTTCTCCACAAAAAAAGACAGTGCCACTCGCCTTCTCTAGCACGGGGCCGCTCGCCGCAGGCAGAGCTCCCGCCCTTCGCGGCCGTATCTCTAGCGCGACGACACCGACCCACGCGCCCGTCCCGCGTTGCTCCGCGCCCATCCACCTCACCCACTGCAAAAGGGGTGGTAGCGGAGGCATGCGCCTACGCCTGGGGAGGCCTTGGGAGGCCTGCGCCTACGCCCCCATCCACCTCGCCCATCGGCAGGAAGGGGAGGCTTGTGCCTGCGCCTAGGTGTATGCTGGGCCGTTGACGTCCCCCTGACCAACGCATGTTGCAAGCATATGTTTTAAGTGTTTCTGATGTTTCAGAGGTATGTTTCAAGTATTTCATATGGTTGTTGCAAAAGTAGATCGGAATGTTGCAAATGTTGCAAAGGCTATACACATATTTTGCAACCGTTTGTTCCAAATGTTTCATCTGTTTTTCAGACGTATGTTGCAAATGTGTCTATTTAGATGTTGGATATGTTTTACACATATGTTGCAAGTGTTTTATCTGGATGTTGCATATATTTTGCAATGGCTTTTCAAGTGTTTTTCAGGTGTTTTTGCAAGTGTTTCAGATGCGTGGTTCAAGTGTTTCATCTGTCTTCAGATGTATGTTGCAAATGTTTCATCTGGATGTTTTAGAAGTAGATCAGGTGTTGCACATGTTGCAGTGCCGCCGGTGGCTAGAGGACAGCAGCCTACCACAGAGCTACGTCTCCTACCTCGCGCAGCGCACCTCTCCCTCTCCTCTCCTCTCCCTCCCCTCCCTTCCCTTCCCTTCCCAACATCTCACCACGACAGTTCATGCTCGGCAGGGAAACCCTACCCGATGAGCGCATGAACACCCGCTGAGGTGGTGGCCGCGGGTCGACTGATGACAGAACGATGCCCGCGCGGTGGCCCGCAACAAGCTGAGGTTCATGTCGTCCGCTCGCTACGCGCGGGAAACAGAGCAGCCACGGGCGTCCATCCGGACGTCCAGGTGCTAGTCATGCCGTTTTGTATTTAGATTTAACCCCTGTACAAGATTCCTTTCACCAAGTCTATGAATATTTGTATTAATATGTTTGCCATTATTTAATTGGCTAGGTGCATTTGGTTTGTGTCCACATCTTCCTGCACCACAAGTATATACAAGTGTTATAGTTTCTTACCAAGATCACACAATAGACCTTGTCTATAGAGATCGAAGCGCATATATTTTTGGTCATTGAGTCAACCCAAATGAATTACGATGTGCTACATAACTCATCCAATCTAGGGGAAGAAATAAACTAAGCTATTTGACCCATAAATATGGGTCTTTTACATTTTTGCTATTAAGGGCACGTTCAACCCACACACAGGGGTCGTCTCCATGGACCTCGAATCCAACATAAAGACAGCTAAAAAGACAGGTCGTACAATGGGCTGTCTGTTTTACTACACACTATTTAATGCTACGCATGTGGCCTAGATGAATTGTGAACACTATTTTGTACACCATTATGTTGCTAATTGATAAAAAATGGATTAAGCTTAAATAAGATGAACATGCTTATAATTTTTTTAAATCATCAATATATCATATTATATATAATTGAAACATCTTTGTCTAATTTTTTTCTTTCCATAGCGCAGGCAACTGCTACAGATTTGACTTCAATAAAAATTTCACTAGAAATATCTACACAGCATCCTCATAGCCCCGGGTCAGCCAAAAACAGCTAGCATTTCACATTATGAAAACAGCATGGTGACAATGTTTTCCATGTATTAGCCAAAAACAGCTACCATTCCACACAGCTATCATTAGCAACATGCCCTGCACCTCTCTCCCTCTGCGACAGCCGGATCCCGCAGCTCCACTCATTGCCAGGTGTCCCTCTCATCAGCTTTTGCATATAATTCAGGACCAGTACGTCCTGTGTGCTGGTTGTGGTTTGATGTGTAGAAGCTTTGGAATCAACAATGCGATTAATTAATTTTTGTTATACAGCCACTGTGGCACGTCCGAACGTATAACTTTTCTATGAACTTATGAAGCATACATGCTTCATATATACGTGGTATTGATGAGTCTGCAATTATCTTGTTTGATGACAGGTTCTGGCCCTTTTCTTAGTCATGTTTCCGCAGATATTACCGTAAACAATGAGATGTCTTCATAATCTTCTTCTGTATATGTCAGTTATGTCTGGATGATCCAGTTTTATATCACTACAACAGTGTTACTTCTTGGACTGAAACCTGTGTTGTGTATGGCAGTTGTAGGTGTTAGACTGTAAGAATTCATTTCATAGAAGTCAACTCACACTGTAACACAACATACCTTTGCTAACACTTTCTATAGTGGGCAAAGGGCACCTTTGCCAACATATAACCTCCCGCGAAAAGTTTTGCCGACAGTTTGGAAACAGTCGTGCTAGAAGCCATCGGCTAATAGCTAGGTCCTAGCTAATCCAAACAAACTGCGTTAATGTGGGTCAGTTTGAGTTTCTATCACAAATGAAATGAGAGAGCTACTATTTAATTAGCAGGTGCAAGATCATGTTCAAATCATCGTTTCTTCGCTCGTGATGCCAATGCACACCTTACCGCTGGCCTTTTCAATGCCACCAGTCCGCCCAGTCCATTTCATATGTCCGTCCCTACGCTAGCGTGATAGGCGATGCTCCACGTCGTGTGCCACTGTTCTATGAAGTTCGCAGTCGCCCAACGCCTTGTCACCAACATGACATGCTTAGATCTATTTAGCACTAAAAATTAGCTAGCTAAAGCTCAAGACTACTATTTTTAGCTAACTATGTTTTAGTACGTGACGTTTGAATCCACCTGCTAATAGCTGCTAATAGTGTAAAGTAATCTGCTGCTCTCTCTCTGTACACGCGGCAGGGGCAGGCGCCGAAAGGACTCCCCTGCTGCTGCACTAGCAGGGGCAGGCGCTGAAAGACTCCCCTGCCGCACTGTAGCCATAGTAGGGGCAGACGCCAAAGTCAGCCCTGCTGTCACATCTAGTCACTGTAGTAGCATGGCAGCCTGGCATGTCTGTGTACTAGGATTAGATGGATAGAGTTGTATATATAGTTTCTCACTATAACTCAGTGAAGAGAGTTCAGTTTTACCATCTCTTCTTTAGAGCTCTGGCAACGCTGGTGCTTGTGTTGTGTGTGTGCGCTCTGTTCTCCCTCCCTCTTCTACATCCGGCCGTAGTGTGTGTGCGAGAACGTCAGTGAGTGGTTGGCTCACCCGTGCGGGAGATCTCGGCACCAACAAGTGGTATCAAAGCCGTACAAGCATAGTCGTTGGACTAACCGCTGGCGATGACAGACGGTTTAGAGATGGGCGACAGCAGTGGCGCTGCTATGGCTGCCCAGCCACGACAGGAGGTCGTCGTGCGCACGGTGCGGGAGGTCAGCGGCACTAGTTCGCCGACGCTGACTCGCACCAACTATGGCGAGTGGGCGGTGATCATGAAGGTCAAGCTCAGAGCCCGACGGCTCTGGAATGCAATTGATAAGGGCACCGACAACGAAGAAGACGATATGTCAGCGTTGGAGGCTATCCTCGCTGCTGTGCCAGTGGAGTACAGGGAGCCGTTGGGGGCGAAGAACTCTGCTAAGGAGGCATGGGAGGCCATTGCAGCGATGCACGTCGGCTCCGACCGCGCAAAGAAGGCGACGGCCCAGCTGCTGAAGCAGGAGTACACCAACATCAAGTTCAAGGATGGTGAGTCGGTGGAGGACTTCTCCCTCCGCCTGTAGTCGCTCATCAGCAAGCTGAGGAGCCACGACGTCACCATCGACGAAGAAGAGTCAGTCTCCAAGTACCTCCACTCCGTGCCGATGAAGTACATCCTGATCGCTCTCTCCATAGAGATGATGCTGGACTTGTCCACCCTCACCATTGAGGATGTGACAGGCCATATGCGGGCGGTGGACGAGCGCATGGAGCAGGCCATAGCAACGACGGATAGCGGCAAGCTGCTGCTGACAGAGGACGAGTGGGCAGCCCGGATGAAGGAGAAGAAGTCCGAGGAAGCCTTCTCCAGCCGCGGTGGCGATGACAAGCGCCGCGGCAAGGCTTCTTCGGAGAAGAAGAAGAAGGTCGACCCCAATGTCTGCCGGCGTTTCGGGAAGACGGGCCATTGGGCAAAGGAGTTCCCAAATTGCAAGCAGGAGAAGAAGGCTGAGGCTTATTTAGCGCAGGCTGATGAGGATGATGAGGCCACTTTCCTTATGGCAATGTTCTATGCACTACACAATGTTGAGGCCAAGGAGAAGGGAGAGGTGATGGCGGTGGAAGGACACGGCAAGGCTCTGAAGGTTGTCAACCTCGACGAACCGTGCGCCCAAGTCCACCTCGAACGTGTGGGTGGCAAGCAGGAGCAGTGGTGGTACCTGGACTTCGGCGCCAGCAACCACATGATGGGCTCAAAGGAAGCCTTCTCTGAGCTCGACAGCAACGTGACTGGCATGCTGATGTTCGGTGACAGCTCAAGGGTGGTGATCCGAGGGCGCGGCACCATCATCTTTAGGTGCCAAAACGATGAACACCGCGCGCTGACAGATGTATATTACATCACGCAACTACATTCAAGCATCATCAGCATTGGCCAGCTGGATGAGCGCGGCAACGAGGTACTGATCAAGGACGGTGTCCTCAGAATCAGGGATCGAGAGCAGCGGCTTCTTGCCAAGGTGAAGAGGCCCTAAAACCAACTGTACCTGCTCGACTTGAAGGTGGAGCAGCCCATCTGCTTGGCTACACGGCACATGGAGGAACCGTGCCTGTGGCATGCCCGGTATGGCCATATCAGCTTCGACGCTCTTGGTCGGCTGGAGAAGATGGTGACTAGGCTGCCTCATATCGAGCACGCAGACGAGCTGTGTGACAGCTGCCTAATCGGAAAGCAAAGAAGGCTGCCATTCCCGAAGACGGTGAAGTACCGCACGGCAGAGACCCTCGAGCTGGTCCATGGTGACCTCTACGGACCGATCATGTCGGTGACGCATGGCGGGCGCAAGTACTTCATCTTGCTGGTGGATGACTACAGCCGGTTCATGTGGCTACAGCTTCTAACCAGCAAGACCAAGGCAGCGGAAGCGGTCAAGAAGTTCAAGGCACGCGCGGAGGCGGAGAGTGGCAAGAAGCTGTGCGTGCTGCAGACTGATCGCGGCGGTGAATTCACTTCAGTGGAGTTCACTGCGTACTACGCGGATCAGGGTGTGGTGCGACACCACACCACGCCATACTCGCCATAATAGAATGGCGTGGTGGAGCAGTGGAACCAGATGGTGGTCGGCATGGCTCGATCCATGATGAAGGCCAAAAGCATGCCAACAAAGTTCTAGGGAGAGGCGGTGACCACGACGGTGTTCATCGTCAACCGCGCGCCCACCAAAGCCCTAAAGGGCAAGATGTCGTTCGAGGCTTGGTATGGACGCAAGCCGAATGTGTCCTTCCTCAGGACATTTGGCTACATCGGCCATGTGAAGAACACCAAGCCTCACCTCGGCAATCTAGAAGATAGGAGCACGCCGATGGTGCTCCTAGGCTACGAGGATGGCACCAAGGCATACCGGCTCTACGATCCACGTGGAGGCAAGGTGGTTGTCTCACGCGACGTCGTGTTCGACGAGAAGGCAGCCTGGGACTGGGACAGTCCAGGCATGGGGGAAGCTGGCGGCTTCACCAGCACCTTTGTCGTCGAGCACTTGGTCATCCACAGTGGTGGAGACGCTGGAGCAGAGGTGCCGACCACTCCAGCAACAGAGCCGAGCACTCCTAGGGTGGTGCTGAGCACTCCGGGAGGGGTGCCGAGCACTCCAGGAGTGCTGCCCAGTGGTCTTGTAGTGGTGCCGACCACTCTAGGACGGGTGCCGAACGCTCTTGTAGCAGAGCCGAGAGGTCTTGCAGTGTTGCCGACCACTCCAGGACGGGTGCCGAACGCTCCCATAGCAGAGCTGAGGGATCTTGCAGTGGTGCCGACCACTCCAAGACTGGTGCCGAGTACTCCTGTAGTGGTGCCAACCACTCTAGGAGTGGTGACGAGCGGTCCAGGAGTAGTGCCAAACACTGCAGCCGGGGTGCCGAGCAGTCTAGGTGCTGTGCTGACCACTCCGACGGAATAGGGGACTCCATCGATGTCTATCGAGTTCGCCTCACCTCCAAGCGACATCACCGAGTTCATGGATGCCTACCACGATGGTGAGTAGGTGTGGTTCCATAGGCTGGACGACATCGTCAGTGGCACGGGGTCCTTAGGCCTGGCGAGTCGGCTACTCAATGACCCGGAGCTGCTTCTCGTCAGTGCAGAGGAACCACCCACGTTCGCGCTGGCCGAGCGTGATGCAAATTAGCGATGGGCGATGCTGGAGGAGATGAAGGCGATCGAGGAAAATGAGACTTAGGAGCTCGTCGATCCACCTCTAGGATGCCGTTCGATCGGCCTGAAGTGGGTGTACAAGGTCAAGCAGGACAAGCGCGGTGCCATTGTCAAGCACAAGGTGCGCGTTGTCGCCCGAGGCTTTGTCCAGCGCGAGGGCATCGACTTCGAGGAAGTCTTTACGCCGGTAGCGCGCATGGAGTCTATCCGACTGCTGCTGGCTTTGGTAGCAGTGAAGTACTTGGCACGTCCATCACCTAGACATAAAATCGGCCTTCCTCAACGGCAAGCTGGCGGAGACGGTCTTCGTCAGGTAACCTTCGGGTTTCGCTGTCAAGGGAGCGGAGCACAGGGTGCTCTGACTGTGCAAGTCGCTCTATGGGCTACGGCAGGCCCCGTGAGCGTGGAACTCCAAGCTTGACACCACGCTGGGCAAGCTTGGCTTCACGCGATGCACAACCGAGCACAAGCTCTACACATGGCAACGGGGAAGGAGGAGCTCATCATCAGCGTGTATGTGGGCGACTTGATCGTCACCGGAGCGCGTGCGGAGGACATCGACAGCTTCAAGCATGAGATGGCAGCTCGTTTTCGAATGAGCGATCTCAGTGCACTCTCCTACTACCCTCGGCATCGAGGTGAGACAAGGGAAGGAGGCGCTCACGCACAGTTAGAACGCGTATGCCTTAGAGCTGTTGGAGCGGAGCGGCATGGCTGAGTACAAGCCGTGCGTGACGCCAATGGAGGAGCGGCTGAAGCTAACGAAGGCCAGTACCATGGCGAAGGTAGATGCAACACTCTATCGGAGCATCGTCGGTGGTCTACGCTACCTAGTCCACACGAGGCCGGACATTCCATTCGTCGTGGGCTACGTCAACCGCTTCATGGAGGATCCCTAAGAGGATCACTGGGCTACGGTGAAGCGGCTGCTGCGCTACGTCAAGGGGACGGTGGATCAGGTGATCGTCTTCCCCAAGACCGGCAGAAGTGGGCTGTAGCTCACTGTGTTCAGCGATGCAAACATGGCGGGGGACATCGACGGACGGCGGAGCACCTCTAGCATGCTCGTCTTCCTCGGGTCGACTATAATCTCATGGCTGTCGCTAAAACAGAAGGTGGCGGCGCTGTCCACGTGCGAGGCAGAGTACGTGGCGGCGGCCACAACGGTGTGCCAAGCTGTGTGGCTGCGCCGGCTATGGGGCGAGCTGACCGGTGAGAAAGCTCACCCACCAGCACTGATGGTGGACAACCAGCCCGCCCTCGCCCTCGCAAAGAATCCAGTTCTCCATGACCGGAGCAAGCACATCGACGTCAAGTTCCACTTCCTCAGAGACTGTGTCGATGGAGGGCAGATCATCATCGAGTTCGTTGAAACTAGTCGGCAACTCACGGACATCGTCACCAAGCCGCTCGGCCATCTTCGGTTCACGGAGCTGAAGATGATGATCAATTTGGTGGAGGTTCTAGGGTTAGCAGCAGGATTAGAGGAAGAATTGTAAAGTAATCTGTTGTTCTCCCTCTGTACAAGCGGCAGGGGCAGGCGCCGAAGGGCTCCCCTGCTGCTGCACTGTAGCCGCGGCAGGGGCAGGCGCCGAAGGGCTCCCCTGCTGCTGCACTGTAGCCGCGGCAGGGGCAGGCGCCGAAAGGCTCCCCTGCCGCACCGTAGCCATAGCAGGGGCAGGCGCCAAAGTCAGCCCTGCTGTCACATCTAGTCACTGTAGCACCCTGGCATGTCTGTGTACTAGGATTAGATGGGTAGAGTTGTATATATAGCTTCCCACTGCAACTCAGTGAAGAGAGTTCAAGTTTGCCACCTCCTCTGCAAAGCTCCAGCCAATGCTGGTGCATGTGCTGTGTGTGTGCGCTCTGTTCTCCCTTCTTCTTCTACCTCCGGTCGTAGTGTGTGTGCGAGAACGCCGGTGAGCGGTCGGCTCACCCGTGTGGAAGATCTCGGAACCAACAAATAGGTGGTTGAATAATGATTTGAAGGTGCATATAAACTATTATCAAGTATAAACCTGCTAATAGGACTAATAGTTAACAGTCCTCCAATTAATAATTAATATGTTCACTAGCAAGTCTGTTTAGATCCACTGGTACTCATTTTAGCCACTAATTTTAGTGTCAAGCACCGGAGAGCTGGAGAAAGAAAAATGGTCAAGGGAAGTTACATTGTAATTATATGATCAGAAAAAATTGATATAGCCTTTGGCCATTTGAGGGATCCACTCCACTATGACTGTAAAATTTGGAATTTCTTCCATTGCGAACCTTGGTTGAACTTCAATCTGTCATGAAATTTTTGTATTTTGGTCCCTTTTGAAAATATTTTTTACAAAAAGACCTATGCCAAAACGTTTGCTGAAAATAGTCCATTTTTAGGTGTCTTAGGACATGACGCCAAGGTATGAGGGTCGACGTCGACTGACACGACGCCGAGGTCTTGCCACGTCACGGACGACCCCGGTCGACGGCGACACGGTGGCGCATGGGGCCCACTACGTCGGCGTCGTGTCAGCCAACGCCACAGGCCTAAATTCGGCGCTGTGGGGAGTCACGCCGAGCTATTGGCACCATCCGGCGCGAAGCCCAGGCGGCCCAACAACGCTTCGTGGGCCAAGAGGTCGGCGTGCGATCAGATGACGCCGAGACGCTAACCTCGGCATAGCCTGACTCAACACCGAGGTTCGGTCAGAACCCCGCCCCACGCATCACGATTCATGAGATCAGAGAAGCATGCATGCAGCTCGATCGGTTTCATTCCACTAGTGATGGAGACATGGCATGTTCGTCTGCGGGTGCCGGGAGAGCATTCAGAGCGGCAGAGACGATGCTACCGGAGGTAGTGCATGCCCGCTGCCTAGCCTGTTGCGGGATTGCGGCAAGCCGAGGTAACGTCTCGGCGCCATAGGTCATGGCGCCGAGCTATGGCTAAGTTTTACCGTGAGATGGATATATAAAATTTTGGCAAGTCTTTTACCATGACTTGGACATTGTCAAATTTAAATTTTTACCATGACTTGGATATTGAGAAATATGGCTAACTCTAGAGTTTTACACTGACTTGATATTTGAGCACTTAAAACAACATAGAAATACTTAGGATAAAAAATGATCTAGGGTTCATGTTGATGAACGAGCCTAAAAATGTTTCTAAGTGTTGGATCAATAGTTAACACCCTTTTTCATGATGCAGTTTTGACCACAGTAAAACTATAGTTTCTTTTCTAGATATAAAGTTTGACCTTTAATAGAAGTTGTAGTTTGAGTTGAGTACAACAAACTTTGTTTTTGGACCTAAACCTAAATCAGTTTTTAACATGGCCAAATAGTGACCACAAGTTTGAATACAGTGCTATTTTGTAGCAGTGAATTGACATGTTTGCGATATTTTATCTTTCAAATTTGTATAGCAACTCAATTTAATACCTTACTACGAGTTTGAGTACTCTCTGAGGATATGACAACAAAACAAGTTCGCCGTGGTAAAAATTCAATATGGCATTGCCATGGTAAAAATTCAAATTACATATCCATCTCATAGTAAAAATGCAACCAAATTTGACATTATCATCTCATGGTAAAATTTTAGGGTGTCCAAGTCATGATAGTTTGTAGTTAGGATTGAAAAAAAATCAGCCCGTACTACTACGGAATCTATCTCTACGATGCACTTATAGAAGAAAGAAGGGGAATAAGGCTCGGACAGGAATGTTGGGCGCGGGTTAAAGCAGCCAGCTTGGCGCCGTTGTTAGTGGCGCCAAGCTTGGCGCCACCAATGACGGCGCCGAGCTAAAGGTCAAGATTTTGAAATTATACCTCCAGAGGCATTTTTGTGAAAAACTTTCGAAAAAAGAACTAAATAATAAAAAAATCAGTCGTCTCGGCATGGGCGGGCGCAAGGCTGACGCCGGCGCCAGAGCTGCACAGCGACGGAGCAGGGTTACACGGCTGTATGAGTTGTTCTTTTCAATCTCCTAAGACATGCTAGGTTTAGTTTGCAACATGCCATTGTACGTATAGACAGACTCTGCAACTTCGTAGCATAGGTCGTACATATATAGGCTCCTCCTCCTCTTCGTTTTCCTCTTCCTCTGCTCTGAGGCGCCATGGCGCCGAGCTGCTACGACGTACGTACGCGCGTGGCCGCGTCGTCCTCCTGGCCGGAGACGACGACGAGACGGTAGATCGGATCGTCCATGCATGTATTGAGCTGCTGCTCATCATTATTCTGCGCGCCTCTCCCGGCCACCAGGGGCGCGGCGGATGACCCGGTAAGGAAGGGCGCTCGCCATACCTTAACTCCGCCGCGGATCCCTACCTAGAATCGCTCCCTGATGCAAACCAGTAGCCATAGGACTAGGAGCAGGCAGGTGGCGCAAGTTCGCTGCTTGGTAGCCATGGCGGCGCTGGACGCAAGAAAGAAGACGAGCACCTCAAAGAATCATCTATCGTCACTTTGGTCCCTGTCCTCGTGGGCTGCGAGTCTATGACTTTGGGCTAGCTGGCAGCCTAGCACAGCATATGAGCTTTCGTTAGGTGCCGCCATTCATGACCCTGCACTGCAGCCCACCCGTTCCGTTTCCCTGACGCAGCGAGAGAGCGACATCACAGCCACCAAACGAACTGATGTTAGGCGCAGACGCACGCCTGCAGGCTGCAGCTTGCTCGGCTGCCGTTGGCCTCCTGGCTCCTGCAATCCTCCGCCCGTCAAACTGCAGTTTGCCAGTTCCTGCAACCCAAGCCATCAGCCTGCAGTTCGCCTGTTCGGCAGTTTTTGGCTTCCTCCGGCGTCGAGCAGTACCACATGTAGTATCCGGGCGGCGCCACCCCGGGTGTCGGCGGCGCGGCGACCACGGCTTCGTAAACCCCGACGTCCAGCTCCGCCACCCTCCCCACGGCCAGCTCCACCACGCGCTGGTTCATCCCGAACGAGTGCGTCGCGAACGCCGGAGCCACCGCGGCCACCCGCACCACCTCCCCGCCCGCACCCGCACCCGCACCTTCCGCCATCATCCCGGCGGGTATCACGAACTTCACGGCCGTCGCCTCGCCGTACCCGACCTCCGCGGGCGCCAGCAGCACCCGCGGGCGCGCGCTGTCGTACCGCGGGTCCAAGTACGGCGGCAGGAACGCCTCCAGGCTCAGCTCCGTCGGGTACGTCACGTTGGCGAACACGTACCCGACGTGCGGGTTGCTGCCGCCCACCAGCACGCGGCCGTACGTGTCCAGCGCCGCCGACGAGTGGTACATCCGCGGCACCGCCGACGCCGCCAGCGGCGACGACTGATCGAACCGCGACCCCAGCGGCGCGTCGGGCCTGTACAGCACGGGCCGTGTGACCGGGTCCCGCCCCAGCTCCCACCCGGCGGTGCCCGCCGTGGCCCCGTTCACGATCAGTACGTCGCCCGTGGGCAGCAGCACCATGTCGCCCATCACCCGGGCCATCGGCATCTCCTCGATCGCCCACACCACCGGGTCCGGGTCCGTCGGCGCGACGCGCGCGCAGGTCCGGTTGGCGGCCACGAACGTGCCGTTCCGCAGCGCCAGGTGATACGCCCCCCGTGGCGCGCCGCCGCAGACCAGCACCTCGGCGTGCGCGGGCGCGTCGGGACGGAGCGGGAGGAGCACGGACGAGCCCGACGACGGGTAGTTCCGCGGCACGCCGCCGGGGACAGGCGGGAGGCGGCGGAGCGGGGCGCGGTTGTAGGGGTCGAAGACGACGGCGCGGTCGTTGGCGAAGACGAAGACGGTGCCGTCGGGGAGCATGTGGAGGAACGGGTACAGGTTGTTCTCGGCGTCCGGCTCCGTCGTCTCGTCCAGGAACGGGAAGAACGTCAGCGCCAGCGCGGCGTCGGCGTGCGGGAAGTACTCGAGGTTTAACTGCCGCCGCCCACGGGTATGCGATTTAAATGATACAAACTTTTTGGACTCAACGGAATTAGGTGAATCTTGCAATTTTTGGACCTGCATTCATTCTGTTGACCAGTGAAAATATTCAGGTTTAGCTAATAATTAGCTGAATTTTTGCCAGAATTTGATCAAGCGGCCAGCATAAAGAGGAAACTAATGATTAGGAGAAGTATGCACTTTTACACTGAAGGAAGAACTTGCGAGTTTGTTTGAACTCTAGACTAGACTAAAAGTTCAAATCTTGTCCAACTTTTTGACTGGTGCAATGTTGTTTTAGCCCTCACCGAAATAGGTGAATTTTGCAGAAATTCAGATGTTTCGGACCAAATCCCGGAAACCTCCTGAGGTAGAATCACCCAATTTATAAGAGCTCAATTATGATGGCCGGCATCTCGAGGATTAATAGCAGCTACGCACTTGAACTCTATAATCCGGTAGTCTGTTGAGGGTCGAAGGACCAGGATGACACCATCTATCGCAGTCTGGGATAGAGTACAACACATTGATACATAGGGTTACAATAGAAGTGGTTTACAAATTAGAGTGCGGAAGTATAATTTATTACACTAACTTGATTCAAATATAAGTAGTTCAAACCTACCTTGAAACACTCAAAATCAAGTGAGCCGGTAAAAGGATGTTCATTACGTATAAGATCAACATGAGAACCGAGGGATGTTAGAGCATATCTTCACCGGATTAAGAATAAAATTATCCCCTTTTTCTGTAACTAGTGATAATAAAGATTGAAGGCAAAAAGTAAACTCCACTAGACCCCTTTCTAATCTCCTTACACTATTGTTTTATTAATTGAGAAAACCACCCCCTCAATCCCTCAAAAGAAAGGGGAGATCAAATCAATCCCCCTTCCCTTACCCTCCCCGCATGCAGTGGTGTGTAGTGGCTAGAGACATGGCGGAGAAGAGAGGGCCTTTGTTATTACTAATAACAAAGGCCCTCTCTTCTCCGCCAAAAAAAGAGATGCTAAATTTTGCTACAATCGTGACACATGATTTCTTGGCTGCAATTTTTGTGAATGCGGTAGTTTATTTAATCTTAATTTTCTTTGAACTTTGTGGCAAAGCTAAGCATCAACCAATAGGCCATCGGTTTGTTTTGTGGCCAAAGGTTTAGCGTGCCATGCATGCTTTATGCACGGGCGTGCCTAGTGCCCGGACGTTCGGATGCCCGCGCCCGCGCCGCCTGCTGCGTCCGTCCCGCCTGCCACGCTTGCTGCTAAGCCTGCCCTGCATGCAATTGCTGCGCCTGCACGTCCACCCCGCATGCCGCATGCAACTGCTAAGCCTGCACACCTGCCCCTGCAAGTTGGTGCGTCTTCGCATGCAGTTGTGCGCCTGATGCGCATGCAGGTGGGGACCACCCACGCCCGCTTCGCTTGCCACGCACGTGGGGACCACTACGCCCGCATGGACTGCCTCCGCATGCGCCCGCTTACTGCGCCTGCTAATGTTGCAACATGAAGCACTTCTGCAACATACGTCTGAAATAGGTGAAACATTTACAACATACTCTTGCAACATATGTGTATAGCAACCGCAACATATGCAACATCTAGATAAAAACACTTGCAACATACGTCTGAAACAGATGGAATATTTTGAATAGACGCTTGCAACATGTGTATATAGCCATTGAAACATATGCAACATCCAAATAAAACACTTGCAACATACGTCTAAAACAGATGAAATATTTGAAATATACACTTGCAACATACTTGTATAACCATTGCAACATATGCAACGTCCAGATGAAACACATACAACATCCGGATGAAACACATGCAACGTCCAAATGAAACATATGAAATATACATCTAAACACATGAAACATACGGAGCTGGTGCCATAGAGTATGCGGGCCCCACGCTCCTTCTCTCTGCCGGTCCTTCTCTCTCTGGTCACAGCGCATGCACAGGCCCTCACGCATTGCATGCACCCCACTGCCGAGTTAGGCCAAATGCGCTCCCATGCGCTGCCCTGCGCCCCACGCAGAACGAGTGGCCGCACGAGCTCCCATGCGCTGCCCCGCACCGCATGCACCCCACGCCGAACGAGAAGCCGCCCATGCTCCCATGCGCTTGCCCCGTAGAAAAGGACCAGTGCAGGCCCCGCTGACTACAACTACATGTCGCGCTTTTTTTTTCTTGGTCGTCACGTGCATGCAGGGGGTTGGTCATCCGGATGGACGGAGGCCCTCAACCTAAGCATTACCATTTACGCATCCTCCGTGTGGATATGAATTTTGATCATGGGCCACCTAACTCGACCTTCCAAATTTTTTTGACCTGACTTGACTGGCTGGTATGTCGGGTCATATTCGAGTTATGATTTTAGACCCATGACCCGATCCAACCTGAGAAAGCTGACCCAAAGTAGTAAAACCTGATCTAATCCCATCTGCCAGTGCGTCGACGGACCAAAAATTTTGACATGACAATTTTTTATTGGCCCAAGTCGAGTCCGACCCGATCCCAGTGTTTAGCATCATCTAGCAGTTCCTTTTACTCCATTTCTTTCAAGACAACTTAAGACTCTTTCAATTCTTTTGGACACTTCTACCGGACCAACAACAAAGACGGGTCGGTCCTTACCAAGATCAAACAATAGACCTTATCTATAGAGATTCAAGTTCTATATATTTTCGGTCATTGTGTGTGACCCGAAACTTGATAAAAATGAATTACAATGCTGCCACGTTCAACTAATCTAGTCTAGGGGAAGAAACAAACTAAACTACTTCGACCTATAAAATACCAAAACGGCTGCCACTTGCATCCTTACTTTATGTCAGCCCAGTTGGCCCACTATGAAAATGGATCGAGAATGTTATCAGCGGCCCACTCACCTGCCTTCCCCGTGCTTTACTTGTCTCTGGAGACTACCAAATCATCCATTCCACACGCCTCAGAGCCTCGCACAGATCTCACATGGCCTTCCTCCCGATCCTCCGGCGGCGCGGGCGCCACCTCGCCGTACAGCTCCGCCACCACCTCGGCCTCTGCCCCGCCCCGTCCTGGTGGAGTCCTTCTCTCAGTCGCAGTACCGCATCTTCGGCTCTCCTACATCGTGTCACATGCAGCGACACTGGCCGACTCCAAGTCTCCGACCGCCCTGCGCGAGCGCTCCTTCCCTCACACGCGTCCTGTGCGGCGCTCCCCGATGCGCTCCGGTCGGGCGGAGTCGCCGACGACTGCGTCTCCTCCGCTCATACCGACCTCCGCATCGCCACGCTCGTGCCCAAATGAGGTAATGAGTTAATTTCTGGTGAGTGTGTAACACTGAAGATATTGGTAGAAAGTTCAGTAGACCGTGGAATGAGTATGAACGTGTTTGAGACTTCATGTTATATGTCATCAACACAATAACACCTAACACGATTCATGTTCCTTGTTACATATAGTTCACGAATCAAAATATTTCATTATTAGGGTATAATTGTTTGGTGAGGAGAAGGCGTTGAAATAAATGCTGTAGTAGATTCTTTTTTTTGCTGTAGTTGTTGTTTGGTCATGTATTCGTTCCACCACTATGTGCTTATAATTATTTAACAATGGTTATTTATCGTGCATAAATCGAAAGCTGCCTGTGTTCTGTACACGTATGTCTTACTTACTTATGCAAATAATAGAACTACTATTGAGGTCATTCATTCTAGAGAATTTTCATGAGCTAGTTTATCGGTGGCAAGCATAAAGTGCCCTATGTAATGGTTTTTGGGTACAGTGTGAACTTACAATGCTTTGCTGATGCATTTAATGCACAGAATATGATGTTTGATCAAAATATTTGTCTATTTCTAAAATACTATTATATGAAATGGATGGCACTGGGATATATAGCATCTGATGCAATGTACCATATCCTCACTTAATCCAGAGGTTTTCAGACATCACCATGGTGGCTCTTCTAATCATATATTACCCACATTTGGTTCTCCGTTTGTTAAATAATGTTATATGGGAAAGAGATATTACTAAATCGTCTTGCATAAGTAACAGTCACTTCTCTATTTTTTTTAATTTCAGGATCAGATGATCTTTTCTGTTCTTGCTTTCTAAATTAATCTTATTTGGTATAGACCATGTACAACAACACTACCACAAAAATGATCTCAGGAGACAGTGGGTTTTATTTACAGAGGCAGACATTTTCTTCCATTGCCTCTAAAAATCTCTCCCTGCCTCTATAAATAGATTTTCAGAGGCGTTAAAAAGACCATAACTGAAAATAAGGTCATTTTCAGAGATGGCCTTCTTATGAGGCCGTCTTTGAAAATCCAATTACAGAGGCAGTGTGTCACGCGGATTACAGAGGCGATTTCTTACACAGAGGACTTCTTAGATTTGAGTCGTGCATTGCCGGTGATGAGAAGCTTATGGCATGACCCTCGCTAACTATTTTGCCCTTCGGGCAATCTTTTGCCCGAGTTATCGGCGGCCATGATTAATGTGCCAAAATGCTAAACTGAGGCCAAATGTATCTCTCCACATTTTTATTAATCAGAACAAACTTCTGCTCTGAACGCCTCAGAATTAATTTGGGTCTGCTGTTGCAGCTTCTGTCGATCTAGGCCTGGATCCACCTCAGATTGTTTAAAGCTGGGGCAGCACGTATTCTTTTGAGATGGCCAAATAAATCAGTAAGTCTAAAGTTTACTTGACTAACCAGAACAACAGATAGCATCCATACATATTGTGTCTGTTAGAGATTGCTTCACATATTGTCCAACAGGTGATCTTGACAGACAAGCATACACATATTCTCCGATCCTCATGCATGCATGTTTCTTCTCAGTAGATTGATGATTTCTTCAATATTTATCCATGATACGTGCTGCATTCCAGTTCTAGTTTGTGTACATGGAGGATTTTATTTGTTCTTGTTAACCGGTATGCTGCTGCTGCTGCTGTTGTTACCTTGTGGTTCTCCTGTAGTTGGATGACTGGGTGCACTGTGGGGAATACAACAAGAAGAACGATTGGGAGAAGCTGCAGTAGCAGAAGGAAAGGGTGCACTGGGCTCAAGAAGGTTCTCGTTGAGGATGGCCTGTGGCGCCCCGGTGATGCAGGCGGAACTGTTCTTTTATTGATTTGCAGAGGCGTGCATCGTAAGACACCTGCTTCTATAAACATGAATTTCAGAGATGGACATGTTTTCCATTTACACTGGCGCTCCCACAGAGGTGGTTGAGCAGGCCGCCTGTGTAATGTTGTTTTGCCCAACTCTGTAAAGGGACTTCTAGTTGTGTATTGAATCTAGATAAAATAGGCCAAACAAGATTTAGGTGCAAAAAACATCAAGCTATGCCAATATTTTTGGTTTGCGAATTACATGGTTGCTGATCTAAATACAGGTTTTGACCCATAATGTAGATGTAGGCTTCATCTGCTGATCTAAACATGCTGTTTTTGGCCCTCTGTTCTTCTATGCCATTGTAGAGTTGGTTATCACCAAATTTTGACAGGTCCTGTGTGTTGGTGTATTTTTTTTTCTAGACTGCAGCAGATATAGAAGCTAAAAGGTTAGATTGGTATGGGGATGAATTTTCTGTAGTATGATCCTACCTAAGCGTCGATTTTAATTTGGTGTAATATAAGCATTCTGCTTGGTTGGCACTGACTGTGCATGAATCCATGATCTGATTTATATTGCTCCTTGATAATTTGAACATTAGGATATAGATGTGCTGATGTTTTTGACCAGCACATGATATGCAGTACATGTGAACATGGTATGTCAATGTGTTTGCTCTACCATGATGGTAGTAAGGAGTTCATTTTTATTAAGTCAAATAGACCTTGCAATGAATATAGACATGCCATTGTATGTCTGTGTGTTTGGTCTACCATAACATGGTATGTCTATGGTTTAGATAGTCTTCAGCTCTGTATTGTACATTTACTTGCCATTATGTAACCTTTAGCATATAATTCAGTGACCAGTGCGTCCTATGTGCTGGTTGTGGTTTGATGTGTAGAAGCGTTGGAATCAATAATGTGATTAATTGATTTTTGCTATACTGTCACTGTGGAACGCCCGTACATGTAGGTTTTCTATGAATATTTTCAGCATGTGCTTCAGATATTCAGTCATGGACATAGCTAATGATGAGAAGCACAGATCCCCCAGCCTGCCGAACAATGATATATGATCGTAATCTCTTCTCTGGGTGTTCCAGTTTCATAGTGCATCAGTGTATGACAGTTGTAGGCGTTTTATAGTACATCAATGTTGGTATTATCAGTGTATGACAGTTGTAGGTGTTAGATTGTAAGAATTCATTTCATAGAAGTCAACTCATGTTTTTTTTTTGTTTTCTGTAATGGAGCACATTGAAATGTACCACAATACCAGGCCTGAATAATTGTAACGTTGTGGCAAGCACCGAGTATACATTGTTATCTGAAAATAACTCTCAAGAAGTTCCATGTTCTCCTAACATGGTCTCGTGCAAGCTACAATTCACGAAGAAAAAAAAATTGGCAATATGATTGATTCGAGAGTAAATTTGCGCAAAGGATCTGATCTTTACATTGTCGGTTTTCCATGACCTGCCTTGAGATAGATAGAAGCAGCCCACACCATTTCCAGTATTAACAAACCAGAAACTGAAGTGAGGCTTGCTATGTACATCCGCTTGGCAAGCTGCATTTCCAGACACACCATAAACCATCCAAGCTGAAAGAAGCTGTATCATAACGTTTGTTCCGTAACGACTCAAACTTATATATACACATGCCTCTCAATTCTCGAGTGGCAAACTGCATGGAAATTCAACTGTAACGTGTACACAAATCACTGAAGAAAAATGAACAAATTCACATAACATTCTTGTCTCATTTTATTTGCATGTCAAATATCTGACTGCCTCAGAACAACCCGCAGGCTAAAAAAAGGAATAAATTCACATCACAAATTCTGCATTGTTGCTTCTTCAGTCAAAGCGATGACGGTTCCAAGGTTCCTTCTGTCCATGTAGGTCACAGACGGGCACTCTACTTGCTTGCAAGGGTCATATGCATTATATAATCTGCAGTGTTATACGCCCCTTACGAACAACTAGTAACAAGAACTGTATGTTGCATACTTGATTACTCCCTCAGTTGTTCCACATTGACACATTCTTCTTCGATTTTGTCCCTTGAAATTTTCTCCACTTCGTCCAACAACACTTTCATCCCCTGAAACGTCACATGCAGTCAAGTGACGAGATATTCCAACAGCAAAAAAGGTACATACTCAGTATGCAACGTATAAAGCAGCAGTTGTGTTAATTTACCTGAAGCGTCAGCAGAGACGTTGATGTTTGTCTTGAAGCTGAATGGATCGCCTGTGTACTTCACGTACCACTTCCTTTCAATGTTGTTGTCATCATCATCTGCATATGCATTGACCTGCTTGATATGGCTGAACTTGTCCCACTCAGGGGCCAGATTCCCCTTCAGCTATGGAAGCGAGCAGGGAGATGTCACAGTTTAGACGCAAATCCCTTGGGTTTACGTCCTGCAAGTATCCAGGGAGTGTTTTCATGTCGTAGTCCTCCAGTGTGAGTCTATGAAGTGCAGGCAAACCCTCCAATACCTTCAACTCTGGGCATCTTATGATCATGAGGTTCTGCAAATTTGGCAGATTGCTGATCCTCTCTAGTCCATGACATCTACTCACCACAATTTTCAAACCAGAACCAAAGTTCTCCACAGCGCTTGGGTGCTCATGATGGTGTGGTAGTAAGAACTCTGGCCCAACACGCTTGATGCCTGGGGCGCTTCTAATCAGTAGGAACTCCAAGCTGGGGAGCTGCCACAAGCCATCAGGTAGCTCTGTGCAATAAGGCAAGTCTTCCATGAATAGAATCCTCAAGCATCCAAGGGACACAATTGCTGTCGACGTCATCCACTTCGGAAGTCGTTGACTAAAGTACCCATTGATTGTTAGTTTTTCTAAGCAAGGCGGAGGGCAGAGCTCATCAAACACCTTCTCGATGTGTTGCTGCTCTTCCTGTTTCACCAACCGGTGAGCACCTCCACTACTACTAGTGCACTGTAAGTACAGATAGCTGAGGCACACCTTTTCACCAAGCCTGGCTTTTATAGCAAATGAGGAAGAAGATACATTCTCCAGGCCACGAAGACGCATGAGCTCGTTAAGAGGTCCTAATTCTTCCAAACTACACCAATCACCCTCCACGTGGGCAGGAAACCCCTTCAATACCCTTAAATTAGTTAGGCCACTGAAACCCCTGGGTATATTGTTTATACCTGAGCCAAGAAGGCTTAGATACCTCAGCTGACGTAACTTTCCAATGCCCACAGGAAGCTTCGTCAGACTTCCACAGTTAGAATTGCATCATGTCTATTTTTTCTGGCAGCCTAGATGTGTTAGTGCCATCTAGGCACAAATACCTCAAGTGTTTGAGTTGGACCAAAGATTCAGACAATGCATCAAAATTTCCATATTCTATATGTAGGGTCCGCAAACAAGGAAAAGATGACAGTGAATCACCTCGGTTGATCTTTGTTTCCCCAACTAATATAAGTGTTCGCAGTGATATATGTGCTTGTAGCGAACTCCACTCTAGCTCGTTTGACTCTGATTCTTTGGATTTTAGTGATAACCGAATAACATTTTGTGGGTTAATGTTATTGGTATGGCCAGCCTCAGTTTTGTGAGCTATCAATGCTTCATCTCTAGTCAAATACTGAGCGAACGAGCGAACAACATCATGCATATTGCAAACTACCTGGTCTATGTACCCTTGATCAGGCTCTAGAAGGTTCCTAGCTATTAACTGGTCATAGTACTCTTTTCCTAACACACTACCGGAAACCGGCACTTTGCCGAGTGTCGGAGGCTTTGCCGAGTGTATTTTATCGGGCACTCGGCAAAGACGGTCTTTGCCGAGTGCCAAATAAAATACACTCGGCAAAAAAAAAAAAACACTCGACAAAGATGTATTTTGCACTCGGCAAAATGCGTCTTTGCCGAGTGCCTTTTTTCTGGCACTCGGCAAAATGTGTCTTTGCCGAGTGCCTTTTTTCTAACACTCGACAAAGATGTATTTTGCCGAGTGCCATTTTTTGGTACTCGGCAAAATGCGTCTTTGCCGAGTGCCTTTTTTCTGGCACTCGGCAAAGCGGCATTTGCCGTGTGCATTTTTTTGGTCCTCGGCAAATCATTTTTTCGAAGCAATTTTTGAGGCCCTAAATGAATTCAAATGAAAAACTTTTCAACTACAAAGTTGTATAACTTCTCAAGATCTACAAAGTTTATTTTGGTCATTTCTTCATTTGACAAAGCGACAATAACGTTGTTCATAAAATCTACATCTCTCTCATATCTCTCATATTAGTTTCGTGAAAGTAGAAGAGAGATATATAAGATTTGTGAACAATGTTACTACCATTATGTCGGATGAACAAATGACCAAAATAAACTTTGTAGATCTTGAGAAGTTATGAAATTTTGTAGTTGACAACATTTTGATTTGAAATCATCTTGTCATGCAAAAATGACGTTTGAATTTGAAAATTTTAAAATTTAAATTTTTCAAAAGACCTCGGATGGAAAAACTTCCTAAATGAAAATTGTAGATCTCCAAAAGTTATGAAACTATGTAGTTGACAACTTTTTGATTTGAAATCATCTTATCATGCAAAACTACGTTTGAATCTCTCAAATTTAAAATTTGAATTTTTCAAACGACCTCGGATGGAAAAACTTCCTAAATGAAAATTGTAGATCTCCAAAAGTTATGAAACTATGTAGTTGACAACTTTTTGATTTCAAATCATCTTATAATGCAAAACTACGTTTGAATCTCTCAAATTTAAAATTCGAATTTTTCAAACGACCTCGGATGGAAAAACTTCCTAAATGAAAATTGTAGATCTTGAAAAGTTATGAAACTTTGTAGTTAACCACTTTTTGATTTGAATTCGTTTAGGGCCTCAAACAAGCAATTTACTCTCGGTTTAGTATAATATATGAGAATAGATAACGGAATCTAGACACAAGTGACAGTGTAGTGCAGTGGTAGAGCAGCAGACACGCGAGGGAGAGGTCGTGAGTTTGAATCCCGCCGGCCACGTTAGCCGTGAATTTAGTGCAAAAAATACACCGACTTTGATGAAGACGGGCGGGCGTTGGCTGGTGGCGGCCTCCCCCGAATTTTTTTTTTGAAAAATTTTGCTATTATTTTTGGGTTTTTTTCACATTTTCATTTTGCCGAGTGTAAATCTTTGCCGAGTGCTTTTCCGACACTCGGCAAAGGCTTTGCCGAGTGCCCGACAAAAAGCACTTGGCAAAGCTTCTTTGCCGATTAATTCTTTGCCGAGTGCCCTTTGCACTAGTAGAGAACATACCTTTCATCCGAGGCTAAAATGGGCTCTAGTCCCGGTATTTTTTGCGCCCGGGACTAGAGAGACCTTTAGTCCCGGTTGGTGTCTCCAACCGGGACTAAAGGTCCCTGCCCAACGGCTACTGCGCTCGGCACAGTGGCAGGGGACCTTTACTCCCGGTTGGAGACACCAACCGGGACTAAAGGTCGACCTTTACTCCCGGTTGGAGCCACCAACCGGGACTAAAAGTCCTCCAACCTTTAGTCCCGGTTGGTAACACCAACCGGGACTAAAGGTAGACCCTTTAGTCCCGGTTGGTAACACCAACCCGGACTAAAGGACCCTTTAGTCCCGGTTGGTAACACTAACCAGGACTAAAGGTCCCCCGATGGGTTAGTTCAAAAGGGTAGCATCCCATCCATTGTTAGATGTGTTGTGTAGGTGGGGTGGTAAGCTACGCGCGAGGTAATGCATGAGGTCTTGGGTTTGAATCTCACGGGACGCAGCGGTGGGAGGCATTATTTTTTTTAAAGCTGGGAGGACCTTTAGTCCCGGTTCCTGACCCGGGACTAAAGGACCTCCCCTTTAGTCCCGGATGCTTACTCCCGGGTGGGGAACCGGGACTAGAGGGGGTTCCCCACCGGGAGTAAAGCCCGTCTGTGTATTAGTGTTGCCGAGTGCGGCACTCGACAAAGCCTTTGCCGAGTGTATTTCGGGCTTTGCCGAGATTCCAGTAGTGACACTTCCAAATCCTGTGAGTTTCCATGAACAAATCCTTCACTAATCCACATGGCAACAATACGGTCATACCAGAACACCGTGTTCTTTGGGAGGAGGGCGTAGTGCAGAAAGCAAGACTTCAACTCAGGGTTCAGATCTTGATAGCTCAGGTATACTGCATAGTTTAGCTCTTCAGGCATTTGAGATACTGACCATGTAGAATCATTAACGACCTTTGTCCAATCGCTTCGCCTTGTCCTTTTCTGGCGGAGGAGGCCTCCTATTACTTTGACTGCGAGAGGCAAACCATCACATTGTGCTATAATCGACATTCCAATGTCCTTCAGACCTTTTGTTCATCATTATTTTCATTTCCGACCACCTGCAAGAAGCTAATTAAGCCAGTTAATTATCTGGAATATGGAGATATATATACATTTCGTCCTAATCGGCGGCAAAATCGAGTGCTCGTAAATGATTCTGTGTGCAGAGGCAAAATCACGTACGACGTTCTAAGCATATGACCGATGTACCACTTCCGTGCACCTATAGCACTACGGTGCAACTAGGTGACGTCTGTGCACAAAAGTAGTTCTCTCAGCAGTCACTCTATAATTACCAGCTCTTGTATTTTATAGTCACTGTATTATGTACCATAGTCACTCCAGTATTTATTGTAGCTTTTAATAATTATAATTTTATTTTACTAAAATGGAATGAACTGTCCTCTAAGCCCTGCACTGTGGCACTAAAGATATTGAATTTTCTATATCAAAAAATTTTGCAGTAATATTATTTTGTATAAATATAGAATAATTAAAATTAAATTACTAGCATTGATATGATATAATATTTTTTATCAAAATTTATAAACTTATTTAAATTAAAGGGCGTAACCAGTGCAGAGATAAATGTAATTAACAAAAAATTGTTAGTATCATTATTTATTTGTGGTTTGTTAAGGAAGATTTTTAGCTCTTGATTAATTATTAAATAAAGAGTAAATTTCACTAGTGGTCCTCGAGCTTGTCCTAAGTTCTCATCCAGGTTCTAGTACTTTTAAATTGCACACTCAACTCCCTAAATTTGTCATGAGTTCTAATCCCGGTCCTAGTATATGCAAATTGCATATTTAGCTCTCTAAACTTGTTCTGAATTCTCATCTCGGTCTTGGTACATGCAAATTCCACACTCAAGGTTCCTAAAATTAACACCGAAGGCACACTTGGATCTTTTGATGAACAGCCGGTGTTGATGCAGCACAGTGAGGACAGCGCGCACATAGCGAAGGTGTTCAGCCAGGGAGACGATGTAGATGAGTATGTCGTCGAAGAAGACGAGGACGAAGCGGCGCAGGAAGGGGCGGAGAACGTCGTTCATCAATGCTTGGAATGTGGCTGGGGCGTTGCACAGCCCGAACGGCATGACGAGGAACTCGTAGAGCCCATCATGAGTTCTGAACGCCGTCTTCTCCACGTCGGCTGGGTTCATGCGAACCTGATGATAGCCGGAGCGGAGGTCTAACTTGGTGAAGAACCGAGCGCCATTCAGCTCATCCAAGAGCTCGTCGACCACTTGAATGGGGTAGGCATCCTTGACTGTAATAGCGTTGAGGGCCCGGTAGTCGACGCAGAAATGCCACGTCCCATCGGCCTTCTTGACCAGCAAGACCAGGGAGGAGAACGCCGATGTGCTGCGCTGGATAAGCCCCTGTGCCAGCATGGTAGTGCATTGGTGCTCCAGCTCGTCTTTGTGGGAAGCGGGGTAGCGGTACGGTCTGACCGCCACCGGCGAGGACCCCGGGATAAGGTTGATGCAGTGATCCCGAGAGCGAGGCGGAGGCATGCCGATTGGCTCGGTGAAGACCCCGGCGAACTCGTCCAGCAGGGCTGGTAAGAGGTCAGCCCCGCTGCATGCTCGGAGAGAAGGGCCGGTGCCCTCGGCAATGCTCGTCCAGCACACCCGGTGATCTTGGTGCCAGAAGGACATGGTGAGGGCACTGAAATCCCAGAGAATCGGGCCAAGGGAGGCTAGCCACTCGGTGCCGAGGACGATGTCATAACCGGACAGCGGGAGTGCGAAGAAGTCGGTGGAGAATGGTTCGCCGGCGATGGAGAAAGGAACTGCACGGTAGACGCCGGGACACGGCACCCGGTCCCCATTTGCCACCGTGACCTTCATGTTGTCGCGGGGTTGAAGCCTGAGGGAGGTGCGTGCTGCTGCTTCCTTGGACACGAAGTTGAGGGTGGAGCCCGAGTCCAGCAGGGCCAGTAAGGACGCCCCGCCCAGCTGGATGCGGACCTGCATCGTCTCACTGGAGCGGATGCCCGCCATGGCCAGCAGTGAGATGAGCGGGCTGTTAACCGCAGCGTCGGTCTTGTCAGAGTCGTCGTCGTCATCGGCCTCGGCCAGATCAAGGAGAAAGATGTGCTTGCAGACGCGGTTGTGACCCCTGCCAAATTTCTCGTTGCAGTTGAAACAGAGGCCCAATCGTCGCCGCTCCTCCATCTCGGACTGGGACAACTTCTTCACTTAATGGCCTTCGATGGTCAGGGAAGGGGCTGCTGGACGGGGTGGGGGTGCTGGCAGGGCCAGCCGTGGTGGTGGCCCTGTCAAGAGGCCGCGCGTGGTCTGCCGTGGCGCAAGCGGAGTTGGAACAGCAGCGGTGTAGTACTGCTCGCGTAGCTCTAGCTTGCATGCAAGGCTCATGGCGATGACGAGGGACTGCGGGTTGTGGACTTCCACGTCGAGGCTGAGCGGCGGCTGCAGTCCTGCCGTGAACGCTTGTACACGATCTGCCTCCGTGAGCGTGCCGACGCGAGGAAGCAGCGCCTTGAAGCGGGTCTGGTACTCTGCTACCGAGCCCGTCCGCTTGCACGCCATCAGCTCCCCAAGGGGGTTGGAGCGGATCGGCGGCCCAAAGTGGAGGTTGAGGAGCTCGGAGAAGCGGCGCCAAGATGGTGTGCCCTCGTCCTGCTGCACTTGGATGAACCACATCTGGGCGCCGTCTTCAAGGTTGTATGACGCCATCCAAACTTGCTCCTCGGCTGCAATCCGCTGTTGATGAAAATACGACTCACATCGGTTGAGGAAGGCCAGCGGATCGGATTTCCCGTCGAACTTGGGGAAGTCCATCTTCTTGAACCGAGGAGGGCGGTCACCGTGGTGGTCACCGTGGCCCGAGCCTCGCGAGCCTGAGCCGGAGAACGCCGGTGCCTGCTGAAGAGCGGCGACCTGCTGTTGAAGGTCGTTGATGGTGGCGTTCATGGTGGTGGTGAGGGCCTGGATCATCTTGGCCAGGTCAGCGGTGGACAGCTCAGCCATTGGCAAGGCAGTGGAGGCTGCTGAGGCGGTGGGTGAGGCAGGGGTTGATGGCGAGGTGGGTGCTGGGCTGGAGTGTGGGGCGGAGGTGGAAGAAGATCGCCGGCTAGCTGATACCAAGTTGTCAAGGGCCTGGGCGCCTAGGGTTGGAGGCCCTTGGCTTCTTAGTTCGTAGCTTGAACTCGGTAAGGGAGGTGCCAGGGTTTTTGCCTGGCTACCATAGCAGGGGTGAGATTAAGAATAGCAGAGAGAGAGATTAGGAGATAACTTCTTTGCTTGATTCCTTTCTTCAACAGTACAGGATACATATAGGAGCTCTGCTCCATTGCTACTTGTGCCAGCCATTAACTATTAGCTGGCTAATTAATTCCTTACTCTTTACTACTACTTAATTGTCTTAGAGACTGCAGCTCTTCCAGCCGCCTAAACCTCCTGGGGTTCTGCCAGGCCATGCGTCCCCTTGGGGACTGCCCCGGCTGCCCCTCGTGTCTGAGGCCGGCGGCTGTACTGTTGGCCCCACATGACAGAACTTACAATGCTTTGCTGATGTATTTAATGCACAGAATATGATGTTTGATAAAAATATTTGTCTATTTCTAAAATACTATTATATGAAATGGATGGCACTGGGATATATAGCATCTGATGCAATGTACCATATCCTCACTTAATCCAGAGGTTTTCAGACATCACCATGGTGGCTCTTCTAATCATATATTACCCACATTTGGTTCTCTGTTTGTTAAATAATGTTATATGGGAAAGAGATATTACTAAATCATCTTGCATAAGTAACAGTCACTTTTCTATTTTTTTTTTAATTTCAGGATCAGATGATCTTTTCTGTTCTTGCTTTCTAAATTAATCTTATTTGGTATAGACCGTGTACAACAACACTACCACAAAAATGATTTCAGGAGACCGTGGGTTTTATTCACAGAGGCGGACAATTTCTTCCATTGCCTCAAAATCTCTCCCTGCCTCTATAAATAGATTTTCAGAGGCGTTAAAAAGACCATATCTGAAAATAAGATCATTTTCAGAGATGGCCCTCTTACGAGGCCGTCTTTGAAAATCCAATTACAGAGGCAGTGTGTCACGTGGATTACGAGGCAATTTCTTACACAGAAGCTTATGGCATGACCTCGATGAATATTTTGCGGTTCGGGCAATTTTTTTCCCGAGTTATCGGCGGCCATGATTAATGTGCCAAAATGCTAAACTGAGGCCAAATGTATCTCTCCACATTTTTATTAATCAGAACAATCTTCGTGCCTAGCAGAGGCACTGCTTTTCCTGTTCGTCTTTTGCGTGTGGGGCGACGAGCAACTGAGCACCAGCACCGTCCTGCTGACCAGGCCCGAGCCGGTGCTCGCCCAGAGAGGCCGAAGGCCTGCGCCAAGCAGCAGGAGCCGCGTGCTCCCAGAGCCCGAGCGGCGCTCGCCCAGGTGGCCAGCCTCTCGTCGGTCTCCTCCCTGTCTCTACTTCCTTCGGTGCTTGCTCTCTGTCTGGCGGCGAGCAGACCCACCGCTGGTTGTTCCTCTCTCCATCTCCGCTCGGTACGTGCAACCCAGTGCCGTGCGGTAGCTGTTTCCCTCCGTTCGTGCGGTTTTTCTCTCGGTTCTGTTCGGCTGTTGGTGTACACCGCCTCCTGATCGTGCGGTGCACCGCTCGGCAGTGTCTGGTGCCCTTCGGTGGTGTCCGGTGCCTGTCAAAAGTGCCGGCCCAATTTCCAGTCTGGCAGGTTCGAATTTCCAGCCCTGTTTTTTTTTGTTTCATCCGTGGTTTGCGCGTTTGTGCTCGGATTTAAGTTCCATCTTGTGCATTGGTTTTCCATCGATTCAAGGAACTTATCTAAGTATTCTCGTCACCGGTTGGTATGGATATTTTAGATTTGGGAACTTCTTTTGGTTTGCTTGTTTGGCGGTGATTTGGGGACAGCGGCCAAATATTTCGAGAGAAATTTTACGGCTCCCATTCACCCCCCTCTGGTCACCGTTTTCGGTCCTTTATATTGCTACTAATTTAAATATCTGAAAAATAAAAGGAGCCTCGTTAGGAAGCTGCATTCTCATGGCACTAGCAGCATATATATGAACATTTAGTTGGCAACCTACGTACATTTTCAGGCTCACAATGAATCCGCAAGCCGGAATACGCTGTATCATAACATTTGTTTTGTCACATGACGACTCACAACTTAATTATATGTACAAGGCTCTGTATTCTCAGGTGGTAACCTGCATCCACAGTAACACAGATTCGAATAAAAAAACTAATTCACATCACATCGCATTCTAGTCACCATGAATTTATTTGCAGTGTCCAACATCTGACTGCCTCACGACGACGATAGCTCCAGCCTCCAAGGCTGCTTTTTGTCCATGCGGCACTCCACCTGCAGGCGAGGTCTTTTATGCATTCTATAATCGATAGTGCTAGAGACGTATGTAGTAATAATAATAGTCTTGGAGTAGCATGCATACTTTATTGTTACTCCCACTGTTGTTCCACGATGAATTCCCTTCAAACTTGCTCCACTTTGTCCAATAACACCTCCTCTGTTTCATCCCCTGAAACGGACCGTCTAGTCAAGTAACCAGATATTCCAATAGCAAGAAAGGTGCTCAGTATATGCAACATATAAAGCAGCAGTGTTGTGTTAATTTACCTGAAGCGTCGGCAGAGGGGCTGATGTTTGTCTTGAAGCTGAAAGGATCTATCGTGTACTTCACGTACCACTTCCTTTCAATGTTGTTGTCGTTATCATCTGCATATGCGTTGACCTGCTTGATATGGCTGAACTTGTCCCACTCAGGGCTAGATTTCCCTTTAGCTATGGAAGCAAGCAGCGAGGCGGCGCACAGTAGAAGCAAATCCCTTGGGTTTACGTCCTTCAAGTATCCAGGGAGTGTTTCCATGTCGTAGTCCTCCAGTGCGAGTCTATGAAGTGCAGGTAAACCCTCTAGTACCTTTAACTCTGGGCACTCTATGATCCCGAGGTTCTGCAAATTTGGCAGATTGCTGATCCTCTCCAGGTGTGGACATCTAATCACCTCAATTTTCAAACCAGAACCAAAGTTCTCCATAGCGCTTGGGTGCTCATGATGGTGTGGTAGTAAGAACTCTGGCCCAACATGCTTGATGGCTGGGGCACTTATAATCTGTAGGAACTCCAAGCTGGGGAGCTGGAACAAGCTGTCAGGTAGCTCTATGCAATAAGGCAAGTCTTGCATGGATAGATTCCTCAAGCATCCAAGGGACACAATTGCTGTCGACGTCATCCACCGTGGAAGTCGTTGACCAATGTACCCTTCGATTGTAAGATTTTCTAAGCAAGGCGGAGGGCAGAGCTCATCAAACACCTTCTCGATGTGTTGCTGCTCTTCCTGTTTCACCAACCGGTGAGCACCTCCACTACTACTAGTGCACTGTAAGGACAGATAGCTGAGGCACACCTTTTCACCAAGCCTGGCTTTTATAGCAAATGAGGAAGAAGATACATTCTCCAGGCCATGTATACGAAGACGCATGAGCTGGTTAAGAGGTCCTAATTCTTCCAAACTACACCAATCACCCTCCACGTGGGCTGGAAACCCCTTTAATATCCTCAAATTAGTTAGGCTGCCGAAACCCCTGGGTATATTGTTTATACCTGAGTATTGAAGGCTTAGATACCTCAGCTGCCATAACTCTCCAATGCCACGAGGAAGCTTCACCAAACTTTTACAATTAGTAAGGTCAATGCACTGCAAGAATTTCATCTTGGCTATTTTTTTTGGCAGCCTAGATGTGTCGGTGCCAACTAGGGACAAATACCTCAAGTGTTTGAGTTGGACCAAAGATTCAGACAATGCATCAAAATTTCCATCTTCTATATGTAGGGTCCGCAAACAAGGAAAAGATGACAGTGAATCACCTGGGTTGATCTTTGTTTCCCCAACTAAAATAAGTGTTCGCAGTGATATATGTGCTTGTAGAGAACTCCACTCTAGCTCATTTGACTCTGATTCTTTGGATTTTAGTGATAACCGAATAACATTTTCTGGAATGCTATTAATGGTTGGGCCAGCTTCACTTTTCTGAGTTACCAGTGCTTCATCTCTAGTCAAATACTGAGCAAATGAACGAACAATATCATGCATATTGCAAACTCCATGGTCCACATACCTTGGATCTGGCTCTAGAAGGTTCCTAGCTATTAATTGGTCATAGTACTCTTTTCCTAATACTTCTAAATCACGTGAGTTTCCATGAACAAATCCTTCCCCAATCCACATGGCAACAATACGGTCATACCCGAACACCATGCTCTTGGGGAGGAGGGCGTAGTGCAGAAAGCAAGACTGCAACTTTGGGTGCAAATCTTGATAGCTAAGGTATACTGCATAGTTTAGCTCTTCAGGCATTTGAGATACTGACCATGTAGAATCATTTAGGACATTTTTCCGGTCGCTTCGCCTTATGTTTTTCTGGCGGAGAAGGCCTCCTATTACTTTGACTGCGAGAGGCAAACCATCACATTTTGCTATAATCGACGTTCCAATGTCCTTCAATGCATCAACCTTTGGTTCATCATTGTTTTCATTTCCAACCACCTGCAAAGCAACTTAAGCTTGTTAATTGAATGGAATATGTAGATATAAATACACTTGGTCATAATCGGAAGCAAAATCAAGTGCTAAAAAACGATACTGTGTGCAGAGGCAAATTCACATGCGACGTTCTAAGCGTATGACCGATGTACCAGTCCACTAAAATAGATGGAAAAATCATCGTATATGTATAAGAATAGTGTTCTCATGAGTCACTATCATTACCAACTCTCGTCTACCCGATGTTTATAGTCACTCCAGTATTTATCGTATCTTTTTTTTTCTTCTTATTTTATTAAAAAAGGTTGTACAGTACGCTAGACTACGTCTCACTGCCAAGTACTGACAGTGATAAGTGATAAAAAAGCACAAAATGTACGCCAGATTACTGCATCTTCAATGCCAGTAACCGACAATGACAGTATTTAAACTCAAGATCTCAACATTCTCCTGAGCATCTATACCAGCAGAGCTATACAACACTTGTGACTATACAACTGATGCTATTCTTTTAACTACACATTTTGTAATCTTATATTGCATATTTGATACTCTAAATGATCTCAAATGAAAAGGTTGTTAGCTGCAAAGTTGTAGATCGATCTCATCGACTACTAACTCTACTATTGACTTTGTCTCCATTCGACATCATTAACCATCTCAAATCCCATTGGTGAACTTACATAGAATATTTTAATATGTAAACCATCTTAAATGAAAAAGTTGTTAACTATAAAGTTTTAAATCTTTTTGAACGTATAAAGCTTATCTTATCAAACATCATATGAAAAAGTTATTACTTTTTCGTAAAATAGCCTATCACTGCTGGTTGTAGCCACAAACTGGCCATGACGGGTGGTCCTTCACTGCATGTCCGTGGCTATAACCAGAATGATAGTACACTGCCTGTCACTATCACTTGTAGTTCATCTATCACTGTCAGTTGTACTATTACTACCGGTTCCAAAGCAACCAACAATGATGGTCCGACAATGATGGCCTGTGTTTGCGGTAGTGCTAGGTCCTATGCTACCCACTTGCCTATTAATAATGGTATGAACTATCATGTCAGCTTGCACTATGGCACTTAAGGCCATGTTTGGATGTTGTAGTATTAAGAGACGTAGTATTAAGAAACAACGATTTTAGAACCTATAGATGTGGTAAACCTTGATTTAGCAACAAAGAGGTCTAGATATGAGTTTATAAAACTCTAAAGAGACTACAAATTTAGCAAAACTCTAGTTTTCAAAACCATAAAATTTGTTGCATCAAAACACTTCATACAACTCTAATAAAATCAAAGTATTTCATAAAAGCATGGTATTTTTCTAAAACTCCAAAAATACATCTGCATCCAAATAGGGCCTAAGATTTTGAACTTGCTACATTCGAAAATTGTATATATAGTAGAAGTATTATTTTTATAAAAATATAGAATAATCAAAATTAAATTACCAGTGTCGATATGACATAGTATTTGAGTCAAATTTTATAAAATTATTTGAAATAAAAACTTATAAACTTTTTTGTCATGCCATAGTAATGTAATTTAAAATAAATTATCAGTGTCATTTATATGTGGTTTGCTAAGTAACAGTTTAGCACTTGATGATCTATTAACTAAAAATATCCTAATGTATGTATATTTGATTGGTTGATATATTAACCCAACTTTATGTTAATAACCGAAATGTATAGCATGGATCATGGAGGATGCAAACTATACAGCCACGATGTTGTCAGAAATTGGTCCTGCTATCGGCCAGGTTGAAAGTGAAAGAAGGAACCCGAGAAACCAGAGGATTTATTTTAACGAACATCTGTCCCTGCTGATGGTTCGGTAATTAACTAATCGGTCCCAATACAAGCCTACATGAAGCTAGTCCTCGTTTGAAACCCAAAGATTGGGTATATGATCCTAGAAAATAAATTCGTCCCTTTGTGACATTTGGTTTATTTTTTTATTCCAATTTGACACTATATGTTCAATTTCGTTGCAACTTATTATGAGATTATTCATAAAAGGACCAAACACCCCTGGTAGAAAAACGAATGGACGAAAGTCAATTATTAGGATCCAACTGGAAAGGTTATTAAAGTCTGCACATCTTGACCTGAAGAAGCTACGTTTTTCTCCCTTATTCATACTCTCTTGGATGCAGGTAAGCCTAACGTGATATCCCTTGTATCCTTAGCTTTTTAACCATTCTAGAGATGAGACAAGTGAGGCAAGTTACATGGACAATTACTCAAGTGTCTATGGTAAAACCTGTCAATCAGGATATATGCCAAAGGCCCCGTGAGTACTTTTCCTAACT